>NC_136866.1:28346941-28574441 GCF_951799975.1 Gobius niger
TTAAAAACATACCTGAAGTGTTGCCTTGGCACATTCACGTATTTTTGAGTAATCTGTAAAAACTCTGATGGCGGCCATTTTAGGGACAGGTTTGCCTGAGTCCTCCTAGGAACGCCCCCACCTCCTGGAGACGCCTCCGAGCTTTCGTCACCAGCCGAGTAACCAACCACTGCTCCTCAGCAGAACCCCCTCCCCACTGATGCCACAGACAGCGTGTGGAGGGGGCGTGTCGGAAAGGCTCAGAGGTTCTTAAAGAGACAGAGGCCTATTTCAAGACATTCACTACAGCCATTTTGAGAGAGACATTTTATACAAGGCAGTTATTCTAATTTACTGCATTTACAGACCAACAGAAGGTTTGTCATCATTGTAGTGTGATATAGACTGGGGCTATGTGGCTGAAAAAATCATAATACCCCCTCTTTAACTCTAATGTTACACACAGGGATCTTTTAACGGTAAAATTCTGTAAACCTCAGGAGCACAGAAACAATCCCAGTGGTTGAAAATGATTTAAATATTGGATTAGTTGCGTCGTTTAAAACTAAACTAAGATCATTTTTCCTGACGGGGTAAAAACGCTGATGTCCCAGAGTAATTCAGCGTCTCCGGGACAAAAGGTTTAATGTTCATTTCACAATTTTCCGCCTCTGTGACGGAGATCGGGCTCATCTGACTGTTCACGGCTGAGGAGTTGGTCTTTCTGCTCGCTGCGCTCAGCGTACGAGCCGCCGTTGTTCACATGAGCGCGGTTTCATACGGAGGGAGCAGCTGAGGCCGGCGCTCGCCTCGACCCGCTCCACCGGGTCAGCGCTCCACCGGGTCAGCGCTCCACCGGGTCAGTGCCCGCGGCCCCGCTCCACTTTTCATGATCCGCCATTGTCACCGCCGCCATAAACACAGAGGAACAATTAGAGGGCAATGAAATATACGCTGTGTGTGCTTTAAAATACTTCTGCTATACTGCATTTCTATTAAGGCTCCAAAGGAAAAAGTGTGTTCATTTGAAAAGCCTAATATAATGGACACTCCAGAACAGCAGGTGGCGCTGTGCTCATGGTCAGTCAACAAGGAAGGAGGTTTGTTTTGTTGTTATTTGTCATAACACTTGTCTTTTCTACTTTGAACACTTACGTACTTTCTACAGCAAATACTTCATGACTTTGATTCACACACTTGGTGTCATGGCGACGTGTAAACAAGCAGCAACCTCCCTCTCTCTTGGTACAGCTGCGTTTTTTCCCTCCCGTCCTCTGTGAACTGCATTTGTAGTTTCTAGGTTCCACATCATTTTACTACTTTACTACATACTTTTGTCGTGTTTTTGTGGAGGTTCAGTGGATTTTTTTTACTGCAGAGAGTCCGCGTTAGCCGTGAAGGAATGAAGTTTTTTTAATTTATATTATTACAAACAGCAGCAGAGTTAGGCACAATTAAAGGTACTAATGAGGGCCGGACTGTTAGCATTGGAGCAGCGCGAGCTACACGTCACACAAGGGCGGAGTCTACAGTGAAGATCCCGCCCTTATGCCCTTTTTAGGAACAGGCTTCGTCAGAGCTGAGGGGGAGGAGTCTGTAAATCCGCCATGAATTCCCCTCGACCGTGGTCATTATGGTCAAGGGGAGGAGCTGTTTCTACAGTCTATGGTTCCTACAAATGCACCCATTTTGTTCAACGTCAAATCCCAGACCTGTACCAAATATACCAAATTTACAAGAATATTCTTAAAGGGGCTAGATGCAAGTTGGCCATTTTATACTCACTACTGCCGCCTCAGGTCATGCGTGTAACTGCAGCTTCTATATTAAGCTCGTGCACCACAAAAAGTTCTATATTTATCTATAATTTTTTTGTTTTGTTTTTGTTTTTGTTGCTGCCTTCGTTTATTATTTCACTATGTACGTATTTTCATGGAAGTTTTGTTTGTTTAACTTTTACTGATATTATTGAAAAATGAGTTACTGGGTGTAGGTGCACGTGGTGGGGGAAAAAAACAAAACAAAAGGATGACGAAAATGTGACAATAAGGTGACAAAGAGTGACCATAATGTAAACCAAATGTGACAAAAAGGGATAAATGTGACCATAATGTGACAAAAATGAGACAAAAATGAGACAATAATAAAAAATAAAATAAAAATTATAGATAAATATAGAACTTTTTGTCTGGGCTCATTCTACACATTAGGGGGAAAAAAGACTAAATTAATCTCCGTATAATTTAAGACGAGGTTTTGTCAGTTTCATGGCGGTTTCTTTATCATTAATGTCACATAAGATGAAGTTGAGTCATTGGATGGGTTTCCGATTCACAAAAAGGTGACATTTTAGACGCTAATTTGTATCTAAAGTAGAGGTGGGCATAGATTATTTTTTTTTAATCTAGATTAATCTAGATTAATTTTGAAATTAATCTAGATTAATCTAGATTAAAATGGCTCGCTTGAATTCTGCCGAAAATATGTGTGCTGCCCAAATAATGATTAAAAGTAAGTCTTTGAGAACGAGTTTCTCAAGTCAGGCGTTAGACCAGGGGCTCGTCTCCTGTTTCCAAAATGCATCACAAACTGCTTGAGAACGTTCTACTATTATAATTGGTGATGAAAATAATTCATGTTCAATAAAATGCACTCGTGTTTACTAACTGTTTATTTAGTTAAACATTAATTTTGAGCTGTAGGCCGACATTAGAGGTCCTGATGAACTGTTTACAGTCAGTAGCTTTGTGTCAATCAGTCCAAGCTGTTTCTCCTTCTTCCACTGGTCACTCAGCCTGACCAGCTTGTTCACATTTCCTGGTGACAAACTAGATCTCCTCTACTGCGCAATATGACCTGCTAAAGAAAAAAGTCTCTCACATGGGACAGTTGTGGCAGGAGTCCCCAAGTATTTATTTACGGGCAGATCATTATTTATATTTTTTTTATTAACCAGATCATAAAATAGGCCTCTGTTTGTGAGTGTGGGACACATGTGCGCGTCTCCTGATTGGTCAACAGTGTCAACAGTGTCACGTGATCACAACACAACAGCTCATGCTGCTGCAGCTAATGCTACTACTTGGCGATAGTTCTGTCAAAATGGAGATAAACGTCGACAACACGAAGATGCGGGACGTATTTCTTTGGATTTAATAAGAAAAGGAAACGGACATGAGGCGGAGGAGACACCGGGGAGCGGAAAAAGAGAAGCTAACAGAGAAAAGCAGCTGGAAAGTCCGTCTCCAAACTCCGTAAGTGCTGCGGTTAAACTCTGCTCGCGGTTGAAATGTAGCTGGAAAAGGCTCTCGTGAACTTTTGGTGATAAAGTTGCGCTGTTCCGTGTGGGGCTGTTTCGTGTGGGGCTGTTCCGCGTGGGGCTGTGGCCATGAAATGAGATGTTTATGTCGCTGTTTTGAAAGAGAAGTGAACACGGAGGCGCTGCGGTGTTTTTTTGTCTTTTTTTCACTCTGTCATTGCTTCTGTGTGTCGCTTTGGTGACGCTATATTCACTCACGTTTCTCCTGTGCGTCCAAATTTGGGCATAAAAGTCGTGTAATGTGTGCTGACCTTAAAATATCACGGTGAAAGTCATCAGTGGCGTGCACAGACATTTTGAGGGGCAGGTGCTCAACCAAGACAAAAGGGCACAACCCCCCCACCCCCCAAAAAAAAGACAAAAAAGTGATTTTTCTGTAATTAGTGACACTAACACACCATTGATTAACACAGCAACATAAAATGTCCCACTATGTGGACCTAATAGTAAACTACATAGACTTTAAAGGACAATGTAGGACTATCACAAGGCTCTGCACTTAAAGGTACACTGCGTAACATTTGGGACTATATTTTTGTGGCAAAACAAAACATGCTCCTAATGACCAGCTCGAACACAGAAAATGCTGTTACTGCAGTGTGTAGTAAAAGAATGAATTTGGATGTGAAACTAACTTGTTTAAATCTCAAATTCTACAGCCTTTAGTCACATCTCCATGGAGACGAGCTGGAGACGTACCCACTCCAGTAAAGTTAGGCGGGGTGAGCCTCATAGATGTTTGTTTGTACAATTCTGAGGTATTTTTCAATGAGGAAAATAATGGTCATAAAATAAATGCTTGTATTTCAATTCTATTTATTGGGTAAAATTCTACTCTGTGTGGCTTTAAGTCTTGCACAAATACAAATAAATGATGCAAAGGTACTATAGCCTACACTTAAAACATCTGCTTTGTCAATATCATGACATGGATATTTTTGTCCATGTCAAAAATATGTTAAATAACAATAATCCTGGGCTGTTCATGTTCCTGTGCTCCTCCCACAGAGGCACAGTGTCCAGAACGCAGGCACCTCCTCACCTCCTCTCTCCTCCTCTCCCCTCTGTCTCCTCAGCTCAGCTCACTCTGCTCTGGCCCTGGTCTACGCTCAGCCCTGACTTAGTCTGAATAATACAGCTCATTTTCAGAACATTTTATAGCGCGACAAAACAGAACCGCTAAAGTGAGTGACTTGTTACCGCGGACTTTATCCGGGCGGTCTCGACACGCGCAGCGCTGACGTCCTCGCACTGACGGCCCTTTTGTTTCGTTTCCCCTTAATCATCCAGTCATGTCGCGCTGGCTCGTTCATAAAGTTATTGAATCTACTCAGTTTACTTTACTCCCGGGTCTCACAGAGATGGGCTGTACCATCGTTTCAAACGGGGGAAACACGGGGACAGCACAGCTGCTCTTATTGATCAGGAGCGTCAGCGCCGCCGAGGCTCGAGAGGCAGAGGAGGAATGAAGCGCGATTTGAAGTTGTTGAACATTAAAACTGTATTTTCAGCACAGGTTGGCTTAGTAGGGCAAATATCTAAGAACAATAAAATAAATAATTCTCAATATTGGGGAGAGAAAAAACAGGTCTTGAGAAGGGCACTTACAGGGCACAGGGCAGAGGGGCAGGTGCTTGAGCACCACCTGGGCTCTATCTGTGCACGTCCCTGAAAGTCATCATAGCTTGTAGAGAATAGATCCAGCTCCCGACCCAGCTTTGAGAAGAGATTAACGGCGATATTTTTTTTATCGCCCGATAAGAGTCTCGCGTTAACGCAGCACGTTAACGCCATTAACGGCCCACCTCTAATCTAAAGTTACATCTCTAAAGGTCTGTACAAGGAGGTATCCGGGCCACCCAAGCCTTCCATCCCTATTGTTCTGAATAATGGGCGTTCACAGGAGAAGAAGACGGATTATATTGGTCCGCTACGCTCTTCCTAGAAGATGGTGAAGGACTGTTGTGGAGCGGAGGGAGCTGCTCAGGAGGAAGAGGAAGGAGCTGAGCAGTGCAGGACACCACGCTCTGAAACAGGGAGGAACCCAGGAGGCGCTGCAGCGTTTCAGAGGAGGCTAAAGGCGGAATTCCAATTTCCTCTCCCTCCAAAAGCATGCGGACTCTGATTCTCTTTCTCTCCCTCCCTCCCTCCCTCTCTCTCTCTCTCCTCCCTCCCTCCCTCTCCTCCCTCCCTCTCCTCCCTCCCTCCCTCTCTCTCTCTCTCTCTCTCTCTCTCTCCTCCCTCCCTCCCTCCCTCCCTCTCTCTCTCTCTCCTCCCTCCCTCCCTCCCTCTCCGGCCTTGAGAGAGTAATCCCCCGTATTTTTCTGTCAGAAGAGTCGGCCTGTTCGGCGGCGGTTGCTACGAGACAAATGTGGAGCTGTCAGAACCAGAGCCATGAAATAAAGGAGCTTCATCTGACTTCAGAGCGGAGTAAAGGCGTTTCAGCACGGCAGGAGGAGGCAGCAGATGTACTATAGTAAAAGTACCACCTGCCCTGAGGCTGACTGACAGAACTGAGGCTGCCAATGCGCCTCACATTACAGTCACAGCAAACAAAGGCAAAGGAGCGACGACCTGCTGTGTAGTGCACGGACAAAGAGCACGTTTTAACTGAATTTACTTCTTCTTTTCAACATTCGTCTGAGGTTTTTGGTTGTGATTTCAGGCATTAAGGCAGTGCTAAATAACTGAAGACTGAGATGTTGATGTTGTCTGTATTACAGGGTTAGAGCTGCATCTAATGTAAAGAAGACAGAGCTGCTGATCCACTTCTGCACCTGCGACTCGCTTTGTAAATGAAGCCTCAGTCTTTTACACAAAGATGTTTTAAAGGAACAGTCCACCGTTTTTACATACTGAGATATGTTCTTACCTGAGCTGTGACGAGTTCTTTAGGACCTGTCTGATCTTCCCCCGTGCCTTCAGTCACGTAAACACAGCGCAGACGGCGTTAGCATTTAGCCTCTCCCCCTCTCCTCTATAGCTCCAAAACAGGTCAAGATAGAAGCTACCAAGCTCTTCCACGTTTTCTCTATTTAAATATGGTTACGTGAAGTGTTCCACTACAAAGTATAATTACACAAAATTAAACAATGTGGATTTTCTAAGCGGATAAAAGGGGGGACTATATTGTAAGGCGTAATAATACCAGGAGAAGTTTGAAATCACTTTACTGTGCGGATGCCATATTACTCCTGGTATTATTACGCCTTACTAACCTGGCTAACTCCAGGCTGCTGTGTGCGCTCGAATTATTTCGAACGGCACAACAGCCTGGGGACCATGGCCCAAATTTTCCGGTGGATTTGGGAACCAATCACAGAACAAGGAGGGACGGCAAGATGATGACGCGCTATTCGATATACGGAAGCTTGTAGTTTATTTACGGATAAAAAAAAAAAAAAGTTTATTACGGATCCAACGTGACAGCAGCAGACACGATGGTATTTTTTGATCAAGCTTTAGACCTTGTTCTAAATAATTTAGCTCAAAAGTTTACAGCGGGTACGTCATACGTCATCTCATACGATGATACGATTGGCTGTGGCCTCGTGCAGACGCAAGATAGACTTTTTTTTTTTTTTTCGTATCGCCCAATAAACGAGTATGGACGATCGTAAACCACACCTCTCCTACGAGAAAATGAATTGGTCCCCAGACTAAATATCACTTGTGATTTTAGTCTGGTGGTGTTAGCCAGGCTAACGCCTTACAATATAGTTCCCCCTTTTATCCGCTTAGAAAATCCACATTGTTTACTTTATAGTGTAACACTTCACGTAACCATATTTAAATAGGGAAAACGTGGAAGAGCTTGGTAGCTTCTATCTTGACCTGTTTTGGAGCTATAGAGGAGAGAGGGAGAGGCTAAATGCTAACGCCGTCTGCGCTGTGTTTACGTGACTGAAGGCACGGGGGAAGATCAGACAGGTCCTAAAGAACTCGTCAAAGCTCAGGTAAGAACATATCTCAGTATGTAAAAATGGTGGCCTATTCCTTTAAGTCTGAGTCACATTTTAGTCATTTCAATAGTTTTAGTTTACGAAAGTCAAGCATTGGACATTGACTTCACATGTATTATTACACATTGTTGCAGGGTTCCGCCTCTAAACAAATGATATGGCTTAGTCAGATTCGTGTCGGGTGACTTTATTGTGCTGGTTCGCCCAAAAAGTGCAAAAATTATAGTTTTCCAGGTTTCAGATCCACGTGCAGTGCTCTACAATATTTACAAGTTTGCAGTCCGGCCTTTTCAGCTTTCCTGGAGCTGGTCCCTGCGTGGCACTCAGCTCCCCTTCACACACACACACTGCTCTGGTGGTGCTGAAGCCCCCCTCAAATACTATGAAGCCCCTCCCACAACACAATTAAATGAGAAAACAAACGGTTTCTTTACATACAGAAACCAAATCACAAACTAATTCATTTTGAAAAATCACCAAAATAACTCAAGACAATGATCTGTATCTAAGACTAAGACGCCTTCACTCGGGCCGGCTGTGTGAGGGCGTGCGTGTGCTGTATACTGGAGAAATGTTTGCAACTCGGAATAATCTATGGATGGAAAAGGTTCGAGCAGCGGCCGGGTGTGAAGAAGAACCCAGAGCGAAGAAGAACCCAGAGGACAGCGGTGAACAGTCGACATCAGGGGTCGGCAAGTGTGCTCGTTGGAGGGCCGGTTTTCTTCATCGTCAAAAGACCAAGGATCAGATAAAAACGCTAATGGCAACGGAACAAATAGAAATCCCACTGGAAATCAGATAAATTAACTTTTACTGTACATATTTTTTTTTATTTTTCACTTGAAATTGCACAAAATAATCTGAATTAAGAAAAAACTTGAAAGCTTGTTCCATTGAATAGGTTTAATCTGCTCTAAGGCCAGACCAAATCTCCTCAAACTTTAGATTTAATCTTTTAATTCAAGCAGATGTAAGTCATTTCTTCCTTTAGATTAGTATTCTGTTAGGATTATGGCCTAAAAGAGTGCTCTGCTTTTACATTTTAAGGAATTGACAGTATTTTTCACATTTCTAGAGTACTTCAACAGGCATTTGAGCTCTGATTTGGGTCATAATATTTCTCAAAATCATCAGAGTTTGATAATGGATTAGATTATTACAAATGGACTTTAGTGAAGCCGAAACCTGATCCAAACAAAGGCACGTGTTCCCCCCCTGTGATCCATCCTGAAGCTCAAGGAGGAAATGTCACATGAGCAAAGCAAACGGCGGCCATTTTGAAGACAGCGTTCTGTAAACAGTTTCCAAACTTGTGCCCGGTCGGAGTGATGAGCGCCTCTGGTCGGGGCGGTTTAATGAGGCTCTCTCTCCTCTCCGTCTTTAATAATCCACGCAGTCATATCTTATGCATGTGTTCTGCGCTCGGAGATCCCCCCACAGTTTAATTAACATGAATAATTCACGGCGGCCCCGATTACCGCGCCGTAATGTGCCCAAATATAATGGCGTTAATGCGCGGGCGGAGAACGGGAGCAGGACTTTCGCTTATATGTCTCCGGATCATCGTCCTCCAAGTATTTAAATACGACTCCGCAAAGTTTACTCTTCGACAGAGACGCCCGAGTGACGGGTGTGGCTGTGAGCGAAACCGCAGGATCATTTGGATCTGAAATCAGTCCCTCCCGGGTTCGCTCGGCGCCGCTCCGTTCATGAGCCGTTTGTTTATTCACAGGTTTCACCGACGGAGCCAAGTATTTAACAAGAAAACTTACTGCAGATAAACGACTCAAATCTGAGGCTAATACACACAATTCTCCTGCAGGTTTAACCCCTTAACTCCCACCTGAACCGAGCACGTTTTCTCCAGTTTGGCTTTAGCCCCAGTCCAAAAGCTTCTGGGAAAAAGCTGTGAAAAAGAAACAAAACTGAGACGAAAACAATGATGGAAATGTGAGAAAAAAGTGAGAAAACATTGACAAAAAAGTGACGAAAAATGTGACAAAATGTGACAAAAAAATGACAAAAATTTGATTAAAAAAATGATGAAAAAATGACAAAAAAGTGACAAAAATGAGTTGGAAAAACAATCTGATGACGTGAGGAAAAAGATCCTCTCGGTTCAGGCGGGAATTAAGAGGTTAAACAAGCTGAGTCATATTAGTCCAGTGCTCAGGTCTGTGCACTCAGAGACTGTAAAGTGTCCTGCATATGGGGCTTAAAGAGGGAAAAAACTGGAGAAAATCTGCTCGGTTTAGACATGGGATAAGAGGTTGAATTTAATTACAAGAAGAATGCTCATATTATATATCCATCCATTTTCTACCGCTTCTCTGTACGGCGCCCCCTGCAGGTGGTGGGTCCACAGGAAAATCTCACCTGAGGCCTGTTGGTCTCTCATAAGGAGCTTCTGACCCGTCACCCAGGACCTGTTTGCCACGGGAGACCCGACAGCAGGGGAAGGCAACGTCAGGCCCATGGGCCAAATCTGGCCCTCCAGCACACAACCTCGGGCCCCCAAGATGATGTGGAGAAATATTATTGTGCAAAAAAGAGATCAAATACCTGTTAAAGTGCTCAGTATTTTAATGTCCTGTCAGAACATCCCGCTTAGTCATATGGTTAAACAGTGATTCTCTACTGGGGGGGCGGGACCCAAAAGTGGGTCATGGAACCATTTTCAGTGGGTCGCGAGTCTATAGGGAACTTTAATTCAATATTTTCCATCTGAAACAGCACTGAAACACTAACTGTGTCAGCTACAATGAATGTGATTGGGCTGTTTTGATCATAATTTCAGTCTTAAAGGGAAATCTACTGCTTGTTCAACAAAAACATGTGTGGAAAACAATGGTGATGAATGGTAATGGTGGATCCCAAAGACACTTGGGAACCACTGATTCAAAACATTGGCATTTGCTGAAAATACTTCTTTACTTTAGGCTACGATGTTCAGGTTCGGCCCTTGGATGTTTTGGGAACTTGCCTCCCCCGCCCTACAGGGGCACGACGCCCCGACAACAGAGCTCCAGGATCAAACCCCTCCTCCTCCTGGCCCCAGAGTCAGGACTGAACATGATGAGGCTGTGCTTCAGTTAAACAGACCCCAGATGACATATTCCTCAGATCCAGGCTGAACAGTTCTGTCTGACTCTTTCCTTTAACCTCTTAACTCCCGCCTGAACTGAGAGGATCTTTTTCCTCACGTCAGATTTTTTTTCCATCATTTTTTTGTTGGGTATTCAACTCATTTTGTAACTTTTTCGTCATTTTTTTGTAATTTTTTGTCACATTTTATTTATTTTTTTTCCTCAATTTTTTATCAAATTTGTGTCATTTTTTGTAAATTTTTTTTGTCATTTTTTGTGGTCATTTTTTAAATTATTTTTGTCTTTTTTTTGTCATTTTTTCATCAATTTTTTGTCATTTTTTGTCTTTTTTTGTGTCATTTTTAAAATATTTTTGTCTTTTTTTTGTTATTTTTTCATCAATTTTTTGTCATTTTTTTCATTTTTTTGCATTTTTTTTCATTTTTTCGTCAATTTTTTATCATGTTATCACATTTTTTGTCATTTTTTTGGAATTTTTTGTCATTTTTTAGTCATTTTTTGGTCATTTTTTCGTCAATTTTTTATCACATTTTGGTGACATTTTTGTCATTTTTTTGTCATTTTTTGGTCAATTTTCTTGTAACATTTTTGTGACATTTTTGCCACTTTTCATAAATTTTTCATCACTTTTTTGTCAATGTTTTCTCACTTTTTTCTCACATTTCCATCATTGTTTTCGTCTCAGTTTTGTGCTATTTTCACAGTTTTTTTCCAGAAGCTTTTGGATTGGGGTAAAGCCAAACTGGAGAAAATGTGCTCGGTTCAGGTGGGAGTTAAGGGGTTAAATGCACAGTAGCTTCATGATTTCCTTTTGTTTTATGGATTAATTTCATCTTCCTTCTTGTAACTAAAGAACTTTGACTCGTTCTCTTCAAATAAACTCCTGCTTCTAACACAAACCGCATGAAAACCCGAAATCATCCATCAAAGCTCATTTTTCTCCCGCTGTAAACTTTCCCCCTCGATACGTCTTCATTTGGAACTTTCCCGCGTCTTGTTTCTCATTTCGCCCCAAAAAGTGTGGAAGCCGCAGAACGCCGGCGCTCGTCCCCGGAGGCGCTGAGCGTTTATTACGACCACGACGCGGCGGCGGCACATTCATCACGCGCACATTTGCATTTCACTAATATATATGTTTGCAGCGCCATAAATCAGCCCCGGCCTCAGGTGCAGACGCCGGCGGAGTTTATCCGAGAGTCTGAGAGACGCACAGGTGCAGGGAGTACCAATATACTTATACTACTACAACTACTGCAACTAATACTGCAACTAATACTACTACTACTGCTATACTGCTACTACTACTGCTATACTACTACAACTACTACTGCTATACTGCTGGTACTGGTACTGAGACGCCGGCGGAGTTTATCGGAGAGTCTGAGAGACGCACAGGTGCAGGGACCACATATATACTGATACTACTACTACTACTGCTACTACTACTGCTATACTACTGGTACTGGTACTGAAACGCCGGCGTAGTTTATCCGAGAGTCTGAGAGACGCACAGGTGCAGGGACTACCAATATACTGATACTACTACTACTACTGCTATACTACTACTACTACTACTGCAACTAATACTACTACTACTACTACTGCTATACTACTACTACTACTACTGCAACTAATACTACTACTACTACTACTGCTATACTGCTGGTACTGGTACTGAGATGCCGGTGGAGTTTATCCGAGAGTCTGAGAGTCGCATAGGTGCAGGGAACTACCGATATACTGATACTACTACTACTACTGTACTGCAACTACTACTGCTACTGCTGGTACTGCAACTACTACTGCTTACTGCTACTGCTATACTGTATACTGATATACTGGTACTCCTATACTGCTGTACTGGCACTGGTACTGCTATACTGCTATACTGGTACTGGTACTGGTACTGCTATACTGCTATACTGGTACTGCTATACTGCTATACTGCTATACTGGTACTGCTATACTGCTATACTGGTACTGCTATACTGCTATACTACTATACTGCTGTGCTGGTACTGGTACTGGTACAGGTACTGCTATACTACTATACTGGTACAGGTACTGCTATACTGCTATACTGGTACTGCTACACTGCTATACTACTATACTGGTACAGGTACTGCTATACTGCTATACTGGTACTGCTACACTGCTATACTACTATACTGGTACTGCTATACTGCTATACTGGTACTGCTATACTGCTATACTGCTATACTGCTATACTGCTATACTGGTACTGCTATACTGCTATACTGGTACAGGTACTGCTATACTGGTACTGCTATACTGCTATACTGCTATACTGGTACTGCTATACTGCTATACTGCTATACTGGTACTGCTATACTGCTATACTACTATACTGCTGTGCTGGTACTGGTACTGGTACAGGTACTGCTATACTACTATACTGGTACAGGTACTGCTATACTGCTATACTGGTACTGCTACACTGCTATACTACTATACTGGTACTGCTATACTGCTATACTGCTATACTGCTATACTGCTATACTACTATACTACTACACTGCTATACTGGTACTGATACTGGGCTGCAGGTGAATAGGGAAAAACTTAAATGTAGAGATGTCAATTTGAAACTTCTAGTGAAAATCACTGACATAAATATGAGACAAAAACATATTGGAAGTTTTTAGTCATTTTATGTTTTCATATAAAAATGGCCAAAATTACCAACATTTCCAGCAGCGAAATGTAAATAATGGTTTAAATGGATGGTTTTAGTTTCAGTTACAAAGTTCTGAGGGATTTTGGATCTTGTTTAGTTTTTGAATAAGATATTAATAAGTGAAAAACATCGGGAAAAATATCAAATTCCTGTTGTACTCGTATCGGTATTCGGTATTGGCAAGTACTTCAATCAAAGTACTCAGTTTCAGAAAAAGTGGTATCTAAAACAAAAAAACAAAAAAACTTCTCGATGACTGTATGTGTGAATGAAGAAGCGTACGAGGGAGCCGCCATGTTGGATTCCTGTCCTAAAATAAACCCCGTAAAGGGAGAGTTTGGTTTGTTTTTTTCCTCTGACGTTAAAACTACATCCATGTTTTCGTCCTTGTTCTTTTCTGAGCTCGACTTTGACAACACGAAGCACATCCTGAGACGAAACAGGGAGTGACATAACCTGCACGAGGCCCAGCACTCTCTGCTCTCGTCTTTAATTATGTTCCTGCCTGTGCGGCCCTGCAGGCGCTGACAGGTGCAGCTCTCCCTCCTCTGTTTACTGCTGCAGCCTCCAGACACTGACTGGTAATATTAAAGAGAGAGGGGGGAGGGGGGAGGGAGGGGAGAGAGAGGAGAGAGAGGAGAGAGAGGAGAGAGGGGAGAGAGAGGAGAGAGGAGAGAGAGGAGAGAGAGGGGAGAGAGAAGAGAGAGGAGAGAGAGGAGAGAGAGGAGAGAGATGAGAGAGAGGGGAGAGAGAAGAGAGAGGAGAGAGAGGAGAGAGAGAGGAGAGAGAGGAGAGAGGAGAGAGAGAGGAGAGAGAGGAGAGAGAGAGGAGAGAGAGGAGAGAGAGGAGAGAGAGGAGAGAGAGAGGAGAGAGAGGAGAGAGGAGAGAGAGAGGAGAGAGGAGAGAGAGGAGAGAGAGGAGAGAGAGAGGAGAGAGAGAGGAGAGAGGAGAGAGAGGAGAGAGGAGAGAGAGAGGAGAGAGGAGAGAGAGGAGAGAGAGGAGAGAGAGAGGAGAGAGAGAGGAGAGAGGAGAGAGAGGAGAGAGAGGAGAGAGAGAGGAGAGAGAGAGGAGAGAGGAGAGAGAGGAGAGAGAGGAGAGAGAGAGGAGAGAGAGAGGAGAGAGAGGAGAGAAAGGAGAGAGAGGAGAGAGAGGAGGAGAGAGAGAGGAGAGAGAGGAGAGAGAGGAGAGACTGGAGATAGAGAGAGGAGAGAGAGGAGAGAGAGGAGAGAGAGAGGAGAGAGAGGAGAGAGGCGAGAGAGAGAGGAGAGAGGAGAGAGAGGAGAGAGAGGAGAGAGAGAGGAGAGAGAGGAGAGAGAGGAGAGAGAGAGGAGAGAGAGAGGAGAGAGAGGAGAGAGAGGAGAGACTGGAGATAGAGAGAGGAGAGAGAGAGGAGAGAGAGGAGAGAGAGGAGAGACTGGAGATAGAGAGAGGAGAGAGAGAGGAGAGAGAGGAGAGAGAGGAGAGACTGGAGATAGAGAGAGGAGAGAGAGGAGAGAGAGGAGAGAGAGACTGGAGAGAGCATAAACAGCGGAGACATGACACTAACAGGTCCACAGGGACAGACCGGAGACTCGGGAGGAGTTGCTGAAGCTTCACTTTAACACATTCAAATCTGCAGCAGTTACAAAATACTGCTCACTTTCCAAGTACTGCAGCTGTAACAGCCCCCCCCCCCTCCTTTACTACCTCAGTGTAACCAATAATCAACAACAATCGATCAATACCAGCGCTTTAACGATACTCGGTTTACGATGCCGATACCGATACCTGAACGATACTCGTCTGATACTGAAAATATGAGTCAGAAAACAGAACAATAATGTGAGGAAGATCTGCACTTTTATAATATGGAGTTCATCGTCAATTTCAAGAAATGTGTGAGAAATGAGGAATAATCTGAGGGAAAATGGGGGGATTGTGGCGAAAATAAGGAATAATTGTGCGTAAAAAATAAATTTAAAAAAGGGGCCGTGGGTAAAGTAGGGAGGAAATTGGGCAAACGAGAAAATAAACAGAAGCAAAAATCTGAAAAAATGGGGATAAATGGGAAAAATGTTAGTAATAAAAAATAGCAAAAATTAGGGGGGAAAATTTGGGAAAAATCCTGAATCACTTCATAAGAATAAACAAGTCACTTCCTTTAATTCTTCCCCTGGACCAACAGCATCAAAACTTTGAAGATTCAAATTCAAAAACTAAACAAGCTCCAAAACCCCCTCTGAGAAAAATCACTGTTACAGATCCTGAATGAACAACATACAGAGCCAGATTTAAATATAACATGGTTTCAAAGTTCAGTAAATCAGTCAGTAATAGGGCTGGGTACCATTAAACGGTACCTACTTGGTACTGACCAAAAGCTCCGGTCGGCAGCTGTTCCAAAAATGGAAAAAACGTTTTTTTGAATGATTTAAATGATCCTCAGTGAGTCTAAAAAAGCCTGAACTCATGACTTACTTCAGCACAAACGCAGATGTTTTGTTAAAGCGAAGCAAAACTACAACTTACAAACACTTTAGTCTTTATCAGAGATGACAGAGTCTGAGCCAGGACTAAACCAGGACTAAACCAGGACTAAACCAGGACTAAACCAGGACTAAACCAGGACTAAACCAGGACTAAACCAGGACTAAACCAGGTCTAAAGCAGGACTAAACCAGGACTAAACCAGGACAAACCAGCACTGAACCAGCACTAAACCAGGACTAAACCAGGACTAAACCAGGACTAAACCAGGACTAAACCAGGACTAAACCAGGACTGAAGAAGAAACTAGACTCTTAGACACATCGGCTTCACCATTAGCTTCACCATTAGCTTCACCATTAGCTTCAGCTTCACCTTTAGTTTCACCTTTAGCTTTACCTTTACCTTTTGCTTCACCCTTAGCTTTACCCTTAGCTTTACCTTTACCCTTAGCTTTACCCTTTAGCTTTACCTTTAGCTTAACCTTTAGCTTCATCTTTAGCTTTACCTTTAGCTTTACCTTTACCTTTAGCTTTACCTTTAGCTTTACCTTTAGCTTTACCTTTACTTTTAGCTTTACCTTTACCTTTAGCTTCACCTTTAGCTTTACCTTTAGCTTTACCTTTAGCTTTACCCTTAGCTTTAGCTTTAGCTTTAGCCTCACAGAGCCTGAAGTTGCTGCTGTTGTTGCTAAACTCCAGCTGCAGGAGGAGCAGATCAAAGATTGTTTGTGGATAAAGTGAGCGCTCACTCTGCTTTAGCCAGTGTTGGATCAGTTTTGGTGAATGATCAGTGACAGAGTGAGCGCTCTCACTGTGTAACAGATCTTTCACGTGTGGAGTTTTCACTTTGTGCATCAGCTCAGTGAGTTTAGAAAAGTTTATGTGAAGTAAACGTGATGTGGATCTGACTCTGCAGCTCAGGAGGGAATAATGTCCCAACTCTCTGCTCAGAAAATGAATAAAAATGGGAAAGACCAAGAAGTGTTGGAGTAACTTCCTGGAAAACTCAACAACCGAACGCCAGAACATAAACATTGTAAAAAGAAGTTGTGTTGTCAGAGGATAAACAGATAAAGAAACCAAAAGAAGACAAAACCGTGAGATAAAAGTCTGTAAAGTTTCGTCGAGCTCTGTTTCAGTGTAAGTTACTGCTCTCCTGCTGCTGCTGCTGCTGCTAAATGTTTAAACGGACCAGTGTTCTGCCCGAGGCGCGATCGATACAGGAACACGCCATATCCATAAAGAGGGAGGGGGGGGGACAGAGAGGGGAGGGGGGGCATGTCATATCCAGCAGCTCCGTGTCTCAGGGCGAGCCACAAACCAAGACGAGGAAATACAACGATTCGTTTCACCAACAGGTCGATGAGAGACGGCAGAGGGGGGAGAGTTAGGGAGGGGGGGGGGATTTGTCTGTAACACAGGGGGAGGTTTGCATCATGGAGGAACCTCACAACTGTGGCCTAAAGGAAACACCAGGGTTTCCAGGTATTTGATATCTGAACTGTGTATTAGAGGTGGTCATAGATCATTTTTTTTAATCTAGATTAATCTAGATTAAAATGTCTCGCTTGAATTCTGCCGAAGCCATTCAGAATATGTGTGCTGCCCAAATAATGACTAAAAGTAAGTCTTTGAGAACGAGTTTCTCAGGTCAGCTGGTGTATTAGACCAGGGGCTCATCTCCTGTTTCCAAAATGCATCACAAACTGCTTGAGAACTTTCTACTATGATAATTGGTGATGAAAATAATTCATGTTCAAGAAGATGCACTCGTGTTTACTAACTGTTTATTCAGTTCAACATTAATTTTGAGCTGTAGGCCGACATTAGAGGTCCTGATGAACTGTTTACAGTCAGTAGCTTTGTGACAAACTAAATCTCCTCTTCTGCAACTATGACCTGCTAAAGAACATGGGACAGTTGTGGCAGGAGTCCCCAAGTATTTATTTACGGGTAATGTGGGCGTCTCCTGATTGGTCAACAGTGTCACGTGATCACTGTCACAACAACACAGCTCATGCTGCTGCAGCTGCTGCTACTATGAGCTTCAACCTGGCCATAGTTCTGTCAAAATGGAGATAAACGTCAACAACATTTAATAAGAAAAGGAAACGGACATGAGCTGGAGGAGACAACGGAGCGGAAAAAGAGAAGCTAACGGAGAAAAGTATAGCTGTAAAGTTCGTCTCCAAACTCCGTAAGTGCTGCGGTTAAACTCTGCTCGCGGTTAAAATGTAGCTGGAAAAGGCTCTCGTGAACTTTTGGTGATAAAGTTGCGCTGTTTCGTGTGGGGCTGTTTCGTGTGGGGCTGTTTCGTGTGGGGCTGTTTCGTGTGGGGCTGTTTCGTGTGGGGCTGTTTCGTGTGGGGCTGTGGCCATGAAATGAGTTGTTTATGTCGCTGTCACATTTCTCCTGTGCGTCTGAAATTGGGCATAAAAGTCGTGTAATGTTGCTGACCATAAAATATCTTGGTGAAAGTCATCATAGCTTGCAGAGTATAGATCCAGCTCCCAACCCAGCTTTGAGAACAGATTAGCAGCGATATTTTTTTTATCGCCCGATGAGAGTCCCGCGTTAACGCCGATAACGGCCCACCACTAGTAGTAATATTTCTTAACATCCTCCTCACTCTGAATGACTGCTCACATACAAAGGGCCCATCTCACCGGCCTGGAGACTAGTTGGAGACTAGAGTCACGGAGACGTCCCCTGGAGATAAGATAAGATACAGGAGCCTTTATTAATCTCACAATGGAGACACTGAACGATATGGACAACATTTCATATCTCGATATTCATGCCAGATAACTCGATATCAATACGATAACGATATATCTTTCAGCCCTACTCCTGACCAGCTGCTTCAGTCTGTCCCGCTCTGTGCTGCCCGTGGCCCAGCACACGGCAGCGTATGGAGAGCAGAGGCCACCACAGAGTTATAAAGAGTCCTGAGCAGAGACCGGCTCACTCCGAAGGACCTCAGTCTCCTCTGAAGGACCTCAGTCTCCTCAGAAGGACCTCAGTCTCCTCTGAAGGACCTCAGTCTCCTCTGAAGGACCTCAGTCTCCTCTGAGACTACCTGGAGTCTCACCTAATCTCCATGACTCTAGTCTCTAACTAGTCTCCAGGCCGGTGAGAGACTGAATAAGTATCTAAATACATCCTGTTCAACACTGTGTCTGACCTTTGTCCTGGTTTAGTCCTGGGTTTATTGGAGGCAGTTTTCCCTATGGAGCAGTCTTGGTGATGGTATAGTTTTCTTTATTGTTACCAGATCATCACCTGACCAAGATGTTGCAGCAGAGCAGTGGTTCTGCTGCAACCAAGGAGAAAAATAAACAATCCAGTTTTCTATGAATCAAAAGCATAATGTTGTTCCGCACAGGTTTATTAGAAAGCTCTGCCTGTGCCCCGGCTCCTCCCCCTCTCTCTCCCTCTCTCTCCATCTCCCTCTCCTCTCCCTCTCACTCTCCTCTCCTCTCTCTCCTCTCCTCTCCCCTCTCTCTCTCTCCTCTCCTCTCCCCTCTCTCTCTCTCCTCTCCCTCTCCCTCTCCTCTCTCTCTCCTCTCCTCTCCTCTCCTCTCCCTCTCCCTCTCCCTCCCTCTCCCTCTCCCTCCTCCTCTCTCCTCCTCTCCCTCTCCTCTCCCTCCCTCTCTCTCTCTCCTCCCTCTCCCTCCCTCCCTCCCTCTCTCTCCTCCTGAATTATTAATGCCTGTGCGGTGTTTTGCAAACAGCAGGTTTTTTACGGCCGCACTCGGAGTCGATCGTCGCCGCTCAGACACGTGTCGACGCTCGAGCGAGTCTCGGGTTCGGTTTTACGAGCCGCGAGCCTCCGCCGTCTGTAACCTCCCGCCCCGGTCGCCTTTAATGGCTTTTTAATGGGACCGGGTGCTGGAGAAAAGAAAAAAAAAGCGGTGCAAAGTGGAGTTTTCGGAGAGCCTTTTGGTCAGGGGGAAATTATAGTTTAGTCGTGCAAAAATGCGAGGCCGAGCGGAGGCCGCGCTGACCTCCACCACAGGCTAAAATTATTTTATACAGAGAAATGTCTGAGGTTCTTAGCCTTAACTTCCACAACACAGTTACACTTTTTAGCTTGTTTTCTCCCTTAACCTTTTACTTTTAATGTCACAGTAAAAATACACCAAACTCTCCCATTGCTAACTTTATTTTACAGAGTGTGTTTCTCTGGATGCAGTAAAAGTTTTCTCCAGTGAGTGAAGAGTTTCATAGATCGAATATAACTGACCTGCATCACATGAACGATCGCATTTTGAGGGACTATTTTCTAGCAGTTCACTCCACCACCGTCTAGCTTATACAACCACGAAGCTGCTGCTGCTCAAACATAAGTTATTTTAAATTACTCTATGGACACAGACATTTATATGGTTATTCTGGTGTTATAAGTGATTTGCCTCAGCGGGTCACACGGTGTTTAACCTCTTACCACCCGCCGGAACCAAATGCATTCTGCCCTCTTTGGCCATTATATAGGCCTGTGTAACACCTCATTTGAAAGCTAATACCCAGAAAACTGATCTTTTTCCTCGCGTTGTTGCTGTGTTGTGTCCCCTTTTTTATGTTGTTTTTTTGTCACATTTTTGTTGAATTTTTGTCACTTTTTGGTTGCGTTTACATTAGGGATGCACCAATACCGATAACAGTATCGGGCCGATACCACATGCTTGTACTCATACTCGTAATCATTCATGAGGTCCCGATACCAGAAACCGACACCATTTGACGTGTGTCCAGCGCACCTACGAGGCGCAGCTCTCAGCTGAGGAGAGAAGAAGCAACAAACTGGAGAATAGTTTAGTGTAAATACAATAATCCACATAGAGCTGACTTTATTACAGACTGCGCTCTCTAAACCAGAGTCTGAGCTGGATTTAACCAGAGCTAAATGTTGTTCGTGCTGCAGCGTCTGCAGTGTTTACAACATACAGGCTAACGATGCTAACTCGCGGCTAACAGTTTGGGCCATTCTGACGCCGTTTTATGCCCAGGGGTTTATTCATCTGAAAAACTAACCCAGCGACTAAAAAGTCCTCAGAAAATCCAAACTAAAGACATACAGCATGTTTATATTGAGGGAAAATGAGCTGCAGCAGAACAATGAAAACGCTGTAGCTTCTCGCTAAGTTACTACAAAACACACGAGAAAATCTACAAGAGCTGAAGTAAAGACGAAAAGAGACCATTTCAGTAACATCTCAATACTGTTGTTAAATAAAAACATAAATGAATAAAGCACAGGCATTGGGAGCTTTGGTCATGGGCTTTTCTGTCTATGATGGACAGAGACATAAAAATAAATTATATTGAATGAAAATAAAATAAATAAATAAATAAATGGCATCAGCACAATTCTAATATAACGGCTCTTAAATGTGTCGCCTACTTTACTTAAGGAAATGTAAATGAGTAAATTTACTCAAACAAACCAATCTGCTGTGAAAAAAGTAAGAATGTTGAAGAAAATGCCTTGTACTCGTATCGGTATTCGGTATCGGTGAGTTCTTAAATCAAAGTTCTCGTATCGGTTTTAGAAAAAGTGGTATCGGTGCATTCCTAGTTTACATCCTTGTTTTCTTATTTTTTTGTGCTGTTTTTGTGCTTTTTTCCCAAGAAGCTTTTTGATTAGGGTAAAGCCAAACAGGAGAAAATGGGATCTGTTCAGGTGGGAGTTAAGAGGTTAATGCAGGCTAGCTGATACCATAGAAATGCACTAGCCTTGCACTAGCCTAGCGCCACGAAACTCTTCAAATATAAGAACTGCATAAATTACAAAACAAATATCTCCAGAAATCAGCAACACTCTGGATAACTAGGACATGAGGCCCTATGTCAGAAATCCTGGAATATCCCTTTAAGGCGTTCTGAGCACGGGCGGATCCGAGGACACAGGGGCCGGGGCATCAGGGGAACCACTGACAGAAACGTACACAACAACAAATATGACTTATGAGCTTTCACTACTACAAAAAGCAACTCGTGTTTAAAAGACCGTGTTCCAATTATTCTGAAGTCGCCCCCCAGGTGGCCGCCGAGGGCGCCATCTGCTGGAGGGGGCATCGATTTGATTTTTTAACCCCATGGTCCCACCTTCTACGACATCGCAGAAAGTGATAGAGACTTGCTGAAAATGTTCCCATTTGTTTTACGTGTATTTCCCCCAAATGTTCATTTCTTTCCCCATTTTTGTTCATTGGGGGGAATTAATTGTTTCCCCAAATGTTTCCAATTTTTGAGGTCCTTTTTTTTTTTTTCAAAATTGTCCCAAAAAGTAATTTTTTTCACATTTTCTTTCCAAATTTTCTTTTTTCCACGTTTTTTCCTCCAATTTTTTCCGGCCCTGCCCGGACTTGTTCGGGACTTGGACCCTCATGACATTTTTACTCTGCTCTGCTTCCTGGATCTCGGTCTCGTTCATGGACAAAACATCATAAAATAAACATCATAAAGGGAGAGTTTGGGGTTTTTTCATACTATGACATTAAAAAGACTTTAAGGGGAAACTGTGAGAAAAAGCAACATTTGCACCTGAATTGTCTCGCCTTAAATCATTCAGGACTTAAAGGGCCAGATCTTGTGACAGACGCAGTTCGTGCACAATTCTAAACGCAAGTGCACGTGCGATCTTGCAGGTGGCTCAGGTTTTGCACTAAAGGCTGCGGCACAAGGGAGAGGGCGTTATTTAAGAAAAGAGGCGACTGAGGCAGCACTTGGAGTCGCTCTTCTGTGGAAACCTTCACATTATGTTCCTCTTTACATCGCGCTGCCTTGTCTTCTTTAGAATCGACGTCAAATTGAAAACAAAAGTGAAATTGCCTTGAAAAGTCTGTTTGAGCGTCGGTTACGCACGGGTTTACTTTGATACAGTAGATCCACGCGCACACACCCCTAACACCAAAACACACCCCTGAGTTTTAAGGAGACGTTTCCATCGTGTGTCAGTCTTTACCTCCTGATGATGCTCCTCGTGGAGCCACAGCTCAGTCCAAAAGAAAGAAGCACATTTCACAGGGTGCAGAGCAACTTTTTTTTTTTTTCCATTTCAGCCGCTCCAAGAATCCTGCAGCTGTAGCGCAAATGTTCCAAAATGCTACAGTTTTCTTGTAACTGCTGCATAACTCTGTAACTCCTCCGATATGACAGTTTCTGATTAGTTAAATCCTGTACATTTCGTAACTTTGCGCATTCGAACGGTGTCCAACGTCTTGGATCTGCAGCAGCGGAGGAACAGTTTTATTTCTTTAATCTTTATTAAACATTGCGCTGCATCATGTATGTTATGTGTTTACAGGGGAACCCCCCCTCGCAAACCACCGCCTTCCGCAGGTCTGGGGAAAGCATGGGGAGGGGGCGGCACCACAACATCGCACTGCGAGTCTGTCCCCCCTCCTGTCCGGCCCACTTTTTGCTCCAGGTCTGACACTGAAGATTGTAAGGAGCTCCACCCGTCTGCGCAGTCGTCTGCTCTACAGCCTGCGCCATGAACCACAAGATCTGGCCCCATGTGTTTTCTTGGAGAGCCCAGACTCCTGCTGTGGTCCTGCTGTGGTCCTGCTGTGGTCCTGCTGTGGTCCTGCTGTGGTCCTGCTGTGGTCCTGCTGTGGTCCAGCTGTGGTCCTGCTGTGGTCCGGCTGCAGCCTCGATCTGCTTCTCTGTATCACCGTCTTCCGTCCCCGTCCTCCCTAATGTGACCTGGCCTCTCGCATCAGCTCCTCTTATGAAGGACGTCAGAGATAAAAGCCACGGAGAGCGAGCGAGGCCCAGCGTCCTGCGGCTACAACGTTCAGATGATCTCCTCTCTCAGCGGCGGGAAGGATCCCATAAAAGGCACTTACGCCGCTCTCTCGCCCTCGTCTCCCTCGTCTCCCTCGTTTCTCTCGTGTTTCTCGTGTTTCTCGTTTCCCGCTGATCGGCCTAATTTGCAGCTAACGACGCTCCGGTCCGCCGAGGTTAGGGAAAGACGCTCGCAATTAGCAAATCACAAAGACAGCCATAAATTACGGAATACAATGTGAGGGTGATGTCGTCCAGAAAGTAGAATTAGTCCTTATTATTTAATTGTTAATATCAGGTCGTGTTTCAGTTTTCTCACGCGTTAAAGCTTTGAAACTCGTGTAGATTTTTTCTTTACTTACAGGAACATGGAACGATCGAAACAGTTGAGATTTTAATGTTTCTGTGAGTTTTTAAATGGTTCAAATCAACTGAGAAACATCCTGTTAAAGTCTTCAATCCAGAACCAGGCTGTTTAAATGCACACGCCATAAAGTGTTTCAAAACATGTCAACAATGATGTCGTTGAAAATTGACTTGCATAGGAGATATTTAGGCATTTGCCTCCTCACATAGTGTTAGTGTCTGTCCAGAGAGGAGGAGAGAGGAGAGAGGAGGAGAGAGAGGAGAGAGGAGAGAGAGGTGGAGAGAGGTGGAGAGAGAGGAGAGAGGTGGAGAGAGAGGAGAGAAGGAGGAGGGAGAGGAGAGAGGGAGAGAGAGGAGAGAGGTGGAGAGAGGAGAGGGGAGAGAGGAGGAGTTGAACTGGTTAGGGCGGGGCTTAGGAGGTTACTGCCCTAGTGAATTGTGCCCGCCCCTTCTCTCAGTTAACACTGAACTGGAGACGTCCAGATAAAATCAGTTCCTACATGAAAACAAACCCTCGCAGAGACACGATGTTGACGAGGTTAATCTACAGCTCAAGTTTCAAATTGATTTCTCTACATTCATAATTTCCTCTTCTCCTGCAGCGTCTGAGGTTATGACTAAGAAAAAGCCGGGGGGGGAGTTCGCCGAGCCGCGTCCGTCGCACTTATTTCCATCGTTCGCTAAAACAGTCTGAGGAAAACGGCCCCGAGTGAAGAGCCGCATAAAGAGACCTATGAATAAACAGGAGCTAATGGAGACCAGCGGGGCTAAAGAGACGGATCTGAGCCAGAGTCCATAAACACCAGCAGTGAATATTCAGATCCAGCGTTCGGGATCACGGCTCTGTGGGGACCGGCTTTACGCCCGCGGTTTCACTCTTTTATGGGAGAGAGCGGAGCGGAGGCAGCGCCGGCCGTTAAGTCACACTTTAGACTAAAACTCACTGGAGAGACGTCCGAGATTTAGAGCGATCAGAGTCACGGAGCAGAACAGAGAGACTGCAGGAGGCCGAGAACAGTCCATGAACAGAGGTTAGAGATGCAGAGATCCAGCTTCTGATGCTCGATATGAACTGAAACCAAGAGACTATTTTGTTGCTAGTTTGTCCTGTGGGGGCTGGAGAAGCTCAGCACCCAGTCATATCTGTGGTCACCCAAGCGGATGTTCCCGAATTCCAAAATGATTCAACAAGTATCTAAAGCCGAACCTGTAAAACTGCTATTCTGTTCATATTATTAATGTACGTGCAGCAGGAATCGTTTAGCTCCATAGGTAGAGCACCCGGGCTCAAAATCACGAGTGTGTGGGATCAATCCTGACCCCCACCCACTGGGAAGAACCACTGTCAATGAGAAGAACCACTGTCACTGAGAAGAACCACTGTCACTGGGAAGAACCACTGTCACTGAGAAGAACCACTGTCACTGAGAGGAACCACTGTCACTGGGAAGAACCACTGTCACTGAGAAGAACCACTGTCACTGAGAGGAACCACTGTCACTGAGAAGAACCACTGTCACTGAGAGGAACCACTGTCACTGAGAAGAACCACTGTCAATGAGAAGAACCACTGTCACTGAGAAGAACCACTGTCAATGAGAAGAACCACTGTCACTGAGAAGAACCACTGTCACTGAGAAGAACCACTGTCACTGACAAGAACCACTGTCAATGAGAAGAACCACTGTCACTGAGAAGAACCACTGTCAATGAGAAGAACCACTGTAACTGAGAAGAACAGCATCACAGCCCACAAGTGGTTGCTAGTCTTCCTGGGGTCCTGACACAATATATGATTACAAAACAGTTAAAATAGAATACATGAATGTTACACATTTCATATAATCATAGGACACATATAGGACATGGTGACTATGCTCACATGTACTGAGCTAATTGACCTTTTACTTTCAGCTTGAAGTGTGGTTTACTTTTAGTATTTCTAATATTAAAAGGAAACGAGTTCCAGGCGTTTGCTCCTCTGTACAGAACAGTTCTTTTCATTGAGTTACTTTTGGGTCTGGGAACAACCAAAGAGTTTGTCGTCACTTAGAGAGTCACATATCTGTGACAAAACCCGCTGAATAAGAGTTTGTTGAACAAAAAACTGGGCTGTTTGTCCATCAAGACTTTGTGCATGAACATGAGGAGACTGGCCTGTAGTTCGGTCTCCTGTGCATCTCACGGACATTAGTGTGGAAAGGACAGTGAAGCACAACTCGAGCTGCTCTGTTCTGAGCAATCTGAAGTTTCTGAAGATGCTTTATGTAGCATTGGACCACACTATGGGGCAGTAATGTAGGTCAGACAATACTATGCTTTGGACAACAGTTTTCAGAACAGGAGTTGGCCAGTTATAAGCAGAACATTTCTTTGCCATAGCATTACCTTTGCCCATCATACCAACAATATGATTAATTTGATCTGACAAAGACAATGACTGATCCAGTCTGACACCCAACAGCTTTACTTTCGAGACCTGCTCCACTAGTGCTCCCCCTAGTGACAGATGAAGAGCATTGGCGTCTGATTGAACACACTTTTTGCTAAATACAATACATTTAGTTTTAGACGTGTTTAGTACCAATGTATCTGTTTTGACCGACTTCACTGCCAGGTAAAGCTCATGCTGTAAGGTGCTGTTCAGCTCAGATATTGTGGGTGACGAGGAAAACAGAGTGACATCATCAGCGCACATTATAATACTGGCCTTATTAACTGTAAATGGAAAGTCATTTATGAATATAGAAAACAACAGTGGGCCCATACAGCTCCCTTGAGGCAAACCGCATGATGTCTATGGTGGTGATGCACCGATCTGCTTTTTTGAGCTCCCAATCCGATCCGATATTTTGACACTTCATCTGGCCGATACCGATACAGTCTTTTTGTATTAATATATTTTTATACAATATATATCATTATATATTATAGCCTATGGATATTACAGTAGTTTTTATAAACATTCAAGAGGTTTTGGCTTCACGGGGGGCAGGAGCCTGTTTTTCCTATTAACAGCATTACACTTTCACAAGTCGTAGCTAAAATGCTGTGATGTCACCTGCAACCCAGCAATTGGACCCTACCAGTCATCTAATCTGATCCAATCCGATACCCTCAAAATTCCCGGATCGGCTACCGATACTGAATATCGGATCGGTACATCCCTAGTCTATGGTATGACTGATTTTATAGAGGGCCGGTCTCGACCCAAAAGTCCTGGCCCGATTTTTTCTGCCAGTCCAGCCCTGCCTGCAGTGGCGCTTATGGCCTCTAGGGGCATGAGTTACGTAGTGCTGTGTTAATGGGAAAACACCAAGAGAGGAAGAACAGTCAGTTGGAGACACGTCTCGTGCATAGAGACGATCATAGTTTCTGTCCCAGGCTCGATTAGTTACCGTTAGCATTAGCATGCTGTTGCTAGCCATGGGACTTAAAAACACATTTAACTCAGTGATTGAATTCTCCAGGTTCTGAGCTTCAGCATGTCCATGGATCTTGTGTTTCTAAAGATTTTTAGAAGAAGAAAACCAAAGAAAGACCCAAACTCCCTGGTTTGGAGCTGGTCACCGTCTTCAGATGCATAATTAACGGCGCCGGATGAAACGCTGCTAATGAACCGCGCTCAAACACAAAATCATTACGACCGGATCTGGGTTATCGTCTCTTTTCTCTCATAGAAGTGGAGAAAAACCGCTCAGAGCGTCGACTCCACTGGGGCGGCTCTCGCCAAACACTGGGTCAGGCAGAAACTACGGCACGAGGAAGAGTTCTAATGAGACACGATGACCACGGCATAAGGAGAGACTTGCTGCAACTGGATGGTTCTGGGACGCGTCCATCGAGCCTGTGACCCGACTCTCTGAACATCGAGCGCCGTGTTTTTGATCCAAATCCGAGACAAAGCCGCATTAATTTGGGCTCCAGCGTAACCACGTCTGAGACAATTCCAGATTAAATGAATGAAATGAAAGAGAAGCAGCGAAACGAATCGAAGAGCGCGATCGGGACGGAGCTCATTTCCTGTCGGGACACACAAACAGGAAGTCAACAACGCCACACAGAAACAAGCTAGAACAAAAGAGCGACAAGACGGCGAGGGACGAGGAGCGGCGGCCATTTTGACACCAGACAGACCTGGACAATATTTCCCGTCTGGAGCCAGAAAAGAGATTCTTATCTCAGTGGGACTTTCCTCGTGAAACAAAAAAAAACAAAAAAAATCCACAGTTCTTACAAAACATGTCAATTTTTTAGGTAGCTTTGTCATTACGACTTCAATCGACCTCAATATTTATCGTCTGTGCATTTATTTGCATTTTACTCCTATTTTCCTTATATAATCAGTTATTTTTTAGCCAAAGGATATGTGTGACGCCACTCCCTACATTTGGGGCTCGTACCTCCCTCCTGCCTTCACACTGCCCCGCTGTACGGTCTCCCGCCCGGCTATAGCTCACCGCTGCCCCCAGGGTCTGTGAGCCGTCCCTGGGAGACTATAGTAAAAAGCACTGACAGCCTCTGATTATCTCTCTGCCCAAAACAACTTTATCTGTCTGTGTTTTCAACGTGAGAACATCAGCCATGTCAAAAAACAAGTCCATAGCTGAGCTGCTAACCGCTCGCCCGGAGCTAAGTAGCTCCTTAGCAGCACATAGATCCGGTGAAAACAATAATATAACAATAATAACGTCAATAAAGCAGTAACTATATAAAGCAGCCTTTGAGATGATCGCACACTGAGCCGAGCTTGATGCATTTGTGATTTATTGTGGACTTTTCATCAACAATGAGCTGTAGGCGATTGTAACAAGCTAATGGGGCTAACCTGGAACAACCATCGTCCACTGGCACAAATAATGGTCGTCTATTCGGACGTTTGGGCTGGATATGTGCTTAAATACAGGGGAGATCCTTGTGTAAATCGTGGGTATAGCTATAGTTGAAGATCTATAGGACATGGCAGTAACAAAGAGGGACTAGTTGGAACCAAAACAGCAGTTCTTTTTCAGTCAAGAGCTCCGTCCTACTTCAGAACACATTAAAAATCACTCGCCCCGAAGTCTAAATCAGTCAGTGGTTTTGTTTAGCCCAATATCACAACAGGAGTCGCCTCACAGGGCTGCACAAACCATTAAGGCAATAAAACTAAACAGAAAAGTCTCCATCGCGTTCAGTCTGAATGCAGTATGTGGCCACATGAAGTGCACTTTTTGATCACAGCGCCGCTCAGTGGATGGAATTTTCGTTTCAGAGGAGACCGAAGGCTCTGGTTTCCCCCGACCTCCAAAAACATGCTGTTCAGGACTAACCAAACACCTGATCTACGCAATTCGAACGTACAATGACAAATAAAGCACTTACTGACTGGTGTTATAAGTGATTTGCCTCAGGTGCTCTGTGGAGCGGGTCAGACTGTTTTTAATGCAGGCTAGCTGATACCATAGACATGCACTAGCCTTGCACTAGCCTAGCGCCTCGAAACTCTTAAGAACTGCATGAATTACAAAAAAATATCTCCAGAAATCAACAACACTCTGGATAACTAGGAAATGAGGCCCTATGTCAAAAAATCCTGAAACATCCCTTTAAAGTGTCTCTTGTATTTGATGTTTGTTGTTATTTCCAGATTGATTCGATCGATTCCAGGCCTCGTTCTGCTTCTGTACCATCACATATTGTCTAATGCATTGATAAACTTCACGTGAAGACAAACCTGCCCGTTCTCCTCCTCCCTGAGCCGCCTGCACCATCTGTTTCCTGTTTTTCCAAATGCAAATCTCATTAAAACTCCGTCCTGGAGGTGTTTCTTACACGTACATTTCTGTTAATTAAACACCGAAGGCTGAGGCGTCCAAACTTTAGAAAAGCTTAAGAAACGGTCCACTTTGAAAGGACAGATGTTCGGCTGATGTTGTTCATATACACTGCGCTCCAAATTATTATGCAAATTGTACTTTTGTGTCAAAAAGGTACAAAAAAAACAATAATAATGAAACTCATGGATGGTGTCGTGTCTCGGGCTCTTTGAATCACTGACATTAATCTCAGAGACCTGGGATGATCAGTTTTCAGGTTAAGCCCAGTTATGGGAAAAACTACTGAAAAAGGGTGTTCCACTTTATTAAGCAGATCATCATTTTCAAGCAATATGGGAAAGAAAAAGGGTCTCTCTGCTGATTAAAAGCGTGAAATAGTTGAATGCCTTGGTCTAGGTATGAAAACCTTTGATATTTCATGAAAGATTAAACATAATCAACATACAGATAAGAGATTTGTGGATGATTCAGAGCACACTCCGGTTTGTGCAGACAACGGCACAATGAGGACCGTTTCTGCCAGACAAACACATCAGATTAAGAGAACAGATGCTACAAAGCAGCATACAGGTATTTGAAGCTGCTGGTGCCTCTGGTGTCTCCCGAACATGAAGTTGTAGGAGGACCTCCTCCCCTGACTTCAACCCTATTGAGAACCTTTGGAGCCTAAACAAAAAAAACATCTATGAGGGTGAGAGGCAGTTTTCATCCAAACAGCAGCTCTGGGAGGTTATTCATCCTGCAAACAAATCCAAGCAGAAACTGTCCAAAAACTCACAAATTTAATGGATTTAAGAATTTTGAAGCTGCTATCACACAAGGGCTCCTATGGTAAAATATAACTTGACCTGTTAATATTTTTTTGATTGAAATATCTTTTGATTTCAGTAAATATGACCTCCTAATGCTACAAATTCAACAAATGACCAATTTCAGTTAAGGGGAGACACTACAGGCAAACCTCAATTTTTTCAGTTTTCAGGTTTTGGGCAAATTGGTCTCTGAACATATAAGCTTTCACCCGGAAACAGAAAATATGCCTAATCTTCACAAAAACATGTTTAAATATTGCACTGATTCAATGTTCCCCCATAGACTTACATGGGACAATGCAATTTCAAGGGCCTTTTTCTCAAAACACATTTTTCTGTCATTGTGGCGACACTATGTCCACGTCAGTCGGACCTAAAGACTTCATATTTTCCAGCCTCGGACTGAACAATATTTGGAAGATTTTTTCAGAGGGATTTTTTATTATCTAATCCCTAAGCCCCATTTATTGAGTTTTGAGTGTCAAAAAATAAGGCGAAAATTAAATTTTTACACATTTTTCCACTAAAAAAACAGCTTATTTTAAAACTAAACAAGAAATCCAAAATCCGCTCTGAAAAAGTCTTGGCAACTCATTTATCAATAAAATGAAACAACAAATTTGGATATAGCTCTGTCCATTATTCAGATTTCGTCGCCGGCAATTTTAGGCATAAAACACCTTGTTCTTATATGAAAAGATAAAATGACAGAAAACTTGCCATTACATGTATTTTTTCTCACATTTATGCCAGTTAATCGACAGCAAAAGTTTCAAATTGATATCTGTAAATATACATTTTTTCCCTATTCACCTGCAGTGTCTCGCCTTAATTACAAGCTTTAAAATGTATTGAAACGATGAGTTGCAGAATAATCTGGAACAGTGGATTTTGAGGTTTTTACTTCATTCATTTTTGAAAAAAATACTGTTTTCACTGGGAGATTTTTTCCACCACATTTAAATGATCCTCGACCGGTTAAAGACTTGAAAATTATGCCGACTCTCATTTAAGTTGACAATTTAGAAAATCTTAGAAAAATGTGCATAATAATTTGGAGTGCAGTGTACAGACAGATGTGTCCCGTGTCCGGAGCGTGTTGTTGGGCTCATGAAACACGCCTGTATCCGCTCTGGAACAAACCGGAGTCACAGAGGCCGGTTTTTACTGTAGCAGCTCAATAATGCATAAGATTAAGCCGCGCTGGAATCACTGGGAAATCGTTTCTATGCAAATCATCTGTGAGGGAGTCAAATGGAATATGGTTTATGAAGCGTTAATCCTGCCGGTGTTTCTCACATTCACATGAACTCACACGGGAAACCGTCGGGAGGTTCGTAAACCAGAGAAGAAGAGACGCAGGAGGAACGGGCTCGTTTCTCAGTCATCCAGGAGGGAAGGATCTCGAAACAATTTAAAATGAAGCCGTAATGAAAGTGTAGCTCTGTCTCTGGGCTCTCGCTATAGCGGTGTTTCCCAACCAGGGGTACAGGGACCATCAGCCACGTCCAACCATCAGTGCGTCAACAAACGTATTCCCATGGCAACGACACATTTCGCCTCAGCAGGGTTGTAAATCTAAACTGATACGAGTACTTTTTCTTCAACAGACTTTTTGAAGTGAATAGACGGTTTATAGACTTTTTCACAGCAGATTAGTTAGTAATTAGTTAATTCACTCATTTACATTTCCTTGAGTAAAGTAGGCACTTTGCTACTTTAAACACTTTTAAGAGAAGTTATATCACAACTGAACAGATGGCATTTTATTTTTTTCATTCAATATTATTTTAAATTTGTATGTCTCTGTCCATCACAGACAGAACAGCTCATGTCCTAAAGCTCCTCAGTGCTTGTGCTTTATTCATTTATGTTTTTATTTAACAATAGTATTATGTTACTTATTACTGCAAATAAATGGTCTCTTTTCTCCTTTACTTCAGCTCCGTGTGGATTTTCTCGTGTGTTTATAGTAACTTATCCAGTAGCTTCAGCATTTTGATTGTTTTGCTCATTTTGGCTCAATATAAACATGCTCTATCTCTTTATTTTGGATTTTCTGAGGACTTTTTAGTCGCTAGGTTAGTTTTTTCTTAGTTTTTTCAAAACAAGACTTAAAATAGTTCTCAAGACAGAGCGAATCTAAACAAGACTTAAAAATGCATATAACTGAAAGTATTTTATCTACACTCTTGCCTCTTACTGTAATTGATTAATTCTATGTTAATGTTTTTATTGATTGTATTTGTTTTCTTATATTTATGCAGCACTTTGAACTGCCGTGTGTATGAATTGTGCTCTACAAATAAACTTGCCTTGCCTTGCCTTGCCTTTTTCAGATGAATAAACCCCTGGGCATAAAATGGAGTCGCCAGAACTGTTAGCGATGAGTTAGCGGCAAGTTTAGCAACATTAGCAACATTAGCAACATTAGCCTGTATGTTGTAAACACTGCAGACGCTGCAGCACTAACAACATTTAGCTCTGGTTAAATCCAGCTCAGACCCTGGTTTAGAGAGCGCAGTCTGTAATAAAGTCAGCTCTATGTGGAATATTGTATTTACACTAAAGAATTCTCCAGTTTGTTGTTATTTTCTCTCCTCAGTGGAGCTGCTCCTGGTATTGGTTTCTGGTATCGGGACCTGGCGAATGAGTACGAGTATTAGTACAAGCATGTGGTATCTTCGCACAAAGAGGCATAAGCGAGAGTTCAGCCGCCTTCACTCCTGTTTCAGACCGGCCTAAAGTGCTTTGGTTGGATTCACACTGACCCTAAAGTGCTGCTCTCAGGTCGAGAGCTCATTTAGGTCGACCCAACAGCAGCCTGGGTGAAAACGCCTTCAGGATCCATGAATGACTTCAGGGGTACTCGAGACAGTAAAGGTTGGGAACCTCTGCTCTGAAGCACAGCTACATCACCGCGTGGTTTCACTTTGCTTTTCACACAGCGACTGAACAGTTTCAACACAATCCACTCACATCGGAGCTGAGAGCATGGATTTGGATAAACCTGCAGAGAACAGAGAGGAGAGAGGAGGAGGATCCACTGTTTCTTTAACATTAAGTTCAAAGTTCTCGCGTGATACAAAAGAGCCGGGTCCAACAGCAGGAACAGAAATGTCAAAAATAAATGATCAAGCTCCTCCCCCTGCCTCCTGATTGGACCTGACAGGCTGGTTCACGTGAAAAGCTCGTCTCATTGGTCGACAAGGGAAGGGACTAGACTCTGATTAGTGTCTGAGATCCAGGGAGGAGGGACGTGATTCAGATCAGGTTTAGTTTTACTTATCCTTGAATCTCTAACAGGTCGCCTTCATATTTAACCATCAGTTCGATCGCAGCCCATAATAATCCCGCGTATAATCTCCGCCTTTGTGATCCGCCCGTGCTGCACTCCCGTCTGAATTGAATCTCTGGGAGCCGGGTTCAGGGTCAGTAGGATTTCCCGGCGCTCTGTGGAGCTCGCTGCTGACGCCGTGTTTTCCCTGAATACATTAGAGCGGGATCTTCTTATTATTCAGAGGGAACAGAGCTGCCCTCGCACGCATTAACATTTAGACCAGGCCCGAGAAGAACCCGCAAACTACGCACCACAAATGTATTTCAGACGGCCAGTGCGCACTTTTCCTGCAGATAAATACAAGGAATAACGTACGGCACGGGTGTATTATGCTGAAATATAAGAGAGAATATACAGTCCCAGAGTAAACGAGCTGTTCCTGCAGGAGGAGGAGTGTAAACATTCAGGTGCCTCCGTGTTTTCCACAGTTTAAACATTATTCAGAATGCGGTGTGTGAAGGTGCTCGGAGAGAACGGCTCCTTTGAGGTGTTGCTGATGCCCGAACAAACTGGTCCGGCTGAAAACATGGGTCTCGCTCCAGTGAACCTCTTACCACCCGCCTAAACCAAATGCATTCTGTCCTCTTTGGCCATTATATAGGCCTGTGTAGCACCTCATTTGAAATTTATTTTATTTTTGTTTTGTAATTTTTTTGTTGTTTTTTTGTCACATTTTTGTTGAATTTTTGTAGATTTTTTGTAATTTTTTTGTTGAATTTTTGTCACATTTTTGATGAATTCTTGTCACTTTTTGGTTAAGTTTTTGTCACATTTTTGTTGAATTTTTGTCACTTTTTGGTTGAGTTTTTGTCACTTTTTGGTTCAATTTTTGTTGATTTTTTGTTGAATTTTTGTCACTTTTTGGTTCAATTTTTGTTGATTTTTTGTAATTTTTTTGTTGAATTTTTGTCACATTTTTGATGAATTCTTGTCACTTTTTGGTTGAGTTTTTGTCACATTTTTGTTGAATTTTTGTCACTTTTTGGTTGAGTTTTTGTCACTTTTTGGTTCAATTTTTGTTGATTTTTTGTAAAAAAAATTGTTGAATTTTTGTCACATTTTTGATGATTTTTTGTCACTTTTTGGTTGAGTTTTTGTCACATTTTTGTTGAATTTTTGTCACTTTTTGGTTGAGTTTTTGTCACTTTTTGGTTCAATTTTTGTTGACTTTTTGTAATTTTTTTTGTAGAATTTTGTCACATTTTTGTTGAGTTTTTGTCAATTTTTGGTTGAGTTTTTGTCACATTTTTGTTGAATTTTTGTCACTTTTTGGTTGAGTTTTTGTCACTTTTTGGTTCAAATTTTGTTGATTTTTTGTAAAAAAAATTGTTGAATTTTTGTCACATTTTTGATGATTTTTTGTCACTTTTTGGTTGAGTTTTTGTCACATTTTTGTTGAATTTTTGTAATTTCTTTGTTGCGTTTACATCCTTGTTTTCTTATTTCTTGTGGCTGTTTTGGTGCTTTTTTCCCCAAGAAGCTTTTTGATTAGGGTAAAGCCAAAGTGGAGAAAATGGGATCCGTTCAGGTGGGAGTTAAGAGGTTAATGCTTCTAAATGTGTCAGTGTTGTACTGTGACAGCAGGGGGCGCTGTATCATTATGTTTAGTAGTTTAGTAGTTACTTCAGTGGGAGCTTGTTTGAAAGACAAAAATCAGTAGATTCCAAAACCGCAATATCAGTATCAGTGTCACACAGTAAAAACACAGCACTTCTCTCTGTATTATCACTTGATTAGGGGGATTAGCTCTGCTCTTTCCTGCTCCGTTTACATCAATACTTCCTCCTCCCCCCCCTCCTCCTCCTCCCCCTCCTCCCCCCCCCCTCCTCCTCCTCCTCCCCCTCCTCCTCCCCCTCCTCCTCCTCCTCAGTCCAGTCCTAATGAAAGTGCAGGGACGGCGCTAATTACCTTATCGTTTTAAAAAAGGTCGCGCCGCGTATTTTTAACTCCGGCTCCGCATTAATGACTTTAACCAATGATGCGCGGCTCGTCGGCAGGAAAATTACCAGACTTTAATCTTTTTTTCCTCTTTCTTTTTAAGCGATATATTTAGAGACGCATCGATGTGCGGGACGCTCCAGTCCGGCCGCATTTATCCAAGGCCTAATTGGGAGAGAGAGAGAGAGAGAGAGGAAGAGGGAGAGGGAGAGGGAGAGAGAGAGAGGGATGATGAACGGGTTTATGAAAGCGCTGATCGGGGAGGGATCGGGACGCTAACAAGAGGGAGAGGGAATCCACCGCCAAGGCCACGCCCCTGATCACGCAACGGGGTGGAGCCCAGAGCAAAGCGGAATCTGCACAAACCGCAAAACAAGGAGAAGGAGGTTGTTCAATTCCTCAAGTTTTTACATCAAATGCAAATGAGTTCCCTTTGAATCAGCCGCGCAATGAAAAGTAAAAGATGATTTAAAACAGGCCTGAACGATTAATCGCATTTGCAATTTTATCGCGATATTACACAACGCGATTTCGAAATCGCAGAGACGCGCGATTTCGGCCCATGCAGCTGATGCCGCTGCCCATAGAAGTGAATGTAGCGGCGAGAGACGCCACCGCCGTCCGCTCTGCGCTCCACCGCGTGTTTTTGTTTACTTCTCCGTCTACTTAAGGTGCGCTGTAGATCGTGGATGTGAAAATATCAGCGTGTGTAAAGCAGCCACCGCTAAGGACTGTTGCTGTTTCCTCCGTTAGCATCGCGTTAGCTGCAGCGCTAAGGACTATTGCTGTTTCCTCCGTTAGCATCGCGTTAGCTGCAGCGCTACACGCTCTGATGCTCTGGTCACAGAAACTTCCAGCCAATCCCAGCTGCAGCAGGACGACAACGCAACGACACACCGGCAACGCACCAAAGCCGCCGAGCCAGTGAAACACAAATCTCCCTCCAACAAGAGACAGGACGCCACGTTCAGTCAGTGTGACCAATCTGAGAAGTTCGATTTGTTTATAGTTTAATTTTACTTTTTTTGTTCTGTTATTGTTTTTTCCTTCATTCTTTATAACAATCTTCCAGTAATGCACATTGACTTGTAGTTTTCAACCATCCAAAGGTACGATACTTCAACTTGTTCCTCCATGTCCTCATGTGTAGAATGAGCTCAGACCTGTTCACCACAACTGCCTCTAAAATCCATCATGCACGAGCCTAATATAGAATCTGCAGTTACACGTATGACCTGAGGTGGCAGTAGTGAGTATAAAATGGCCAACTTGCATCTAGCCCCTTTAAAATGTGAAAAATGCCCTTTTACATAATAGTTATTTGGTGTCTTGCTCGTGGCAGACATCCAAATACTTTAAACAAAGAGTCTCTTACATTAAAGCCTGAACAAAAACGGAGCCAAATAAAACGGTTTAAACTTGAACAAAGCCGTTCCTCGTCTGACGGTTCAAACAAATGTAGAATAAACTTTCCCTCTGCAGAAAAATCATGACTTAAACAAACCAAAGGATTCACAGCAGTACAGGAGTGTTAGTGATACGTCCTGTAGTGTTTCAGATCAGAGAAGGTCAAAGGTCAAATATCTCGTGACAAATTCAGCGGAAAATGGATCTTTTGACGTTTGAGGATTTGGGTTTTATTTGCCGCGAACACCGGACGTTTAGCGAATGATTTGGCAAAACTTGTGTCTCGGATTTGAGGGAATAATTCTCACGGACACCAGAAACATCTGCACAATTACATGCAAGACGAGGCTAAGCTTTTCCAATTACACCGAGGCCCGGGCGCTAACAGAGCACCCACGTCGGCAGCTCCTGGGTCTGTGTTCGATCTGGACGTGGAGGTTTGACGGAGAGGAGGAGGATGACCGGGTTATTTCAGAGGCTGAGGCGAAGAGCTGCAAACGCCCAGGGAAGGAGACGGTTCCTGGGGTGTTTTAGGTGTGATTGTTAGTGGAGCGTCAGCTTTACTAACTTATCAAACACTCCCTATTAAACAGAACTCATCGTTTCCTGAAGTGGGATGGTTTCAAATGTGAGTGAAAAATCCACCTGTTCATGCTTCTCTTGGAGCGATGAACTCTAACCTCTCGGTCCTTCAAACGTCAGTAGTAGCTCGCTAAGTTAGCTCATTTATCTTCTAGAAAAGTAGCTTGTTACATTACTGCTTTAGTTTATTATGATGTGTTAGAGACTCATGTGTTACCAATAATAAACATACAGCCTTCATTTCCCCTCCCTCTTTTTTGTAATGGATTCAGTTCTTATGTTTGAAGAGCACCTGAGGCAAATCACTTGTAACACCAGACTAACCATATAAATGTCTGTGTCCATAGAGTAATTTTAACCATTTTGCATTTAAAATAACTTATATTTGAGCAGCATCAGCTTCGTGGTTGTATAAGCTACGCGGCGGCGGAGTGATCTGCTAGATAATAGTCCCTCAAAATGCGATCATTCATGTGATGCAGGTCGGTTATATTCCAAACATGATTCTATGGACACAGACATTTATATGGTTAGTCTGGTGTTATAAGTGATTTGCCTCAGGTGCTCTGTGGAGCGGGTCAGGCTGTTTTTAATGCAGGCTAGCTGATACCATAGACATGTGCTAACCTTGAACTAGCCTAGCGCCACAAAACTCTTCAAATATAAGAACTGCATGAATTACAAAAACAAATATCTCCATAAATCAGCAACACTCTGGATAAAGAGGAAATGAGGCCCTATGTCAAAAGTCCTGAAATATCCCTTTAACGTGGTGGAGGGGTTTGAATGATCCAGGAGCTCAGTTGTCGGGGGCTCTGTGCCCCCGTGGGGTCTCTCATGGCAAACAGGTGTGATTTGGGCAGCTCGGACGGCTGGAAACGGACGCGGAAGAAGATGGATGGATATAGCCTTCATTTATCTTTTGAGTAAAGCTCCATTTCACAATCTGACTCGCCAAAGAAGCTGCTAACTCACAGCTAACTAATACCATATCAATACCAGTAAATGGGCAGGCATCTCATTTTTGTCAAATTTTCATGACTTTTTTGTCATTTTTTTCTACATTTTTGGTAATTTTTTCACATTTTCATCCTTGTTTTCGTCTCAGTTTTGTTGCTATTTTCACACCTTTGTTCCAGAAGCTTTTGGATTGGGGTAAAGCCAAACTGGAGAAAATGTTCTCGGTTCAGGTGGGAGTTAAGGGGTTAAACAATAGCACAATACATTTTCTTCTGAGCTATATTTTATATGTGACAAATTAAAGCTAAAGGCAACAATAATGAGCCTGAACTACAGGCTACAGGAACTAGTTTGGCTCTGTCAGTAACAAAAAGAACGTCAGTAAAGGAGCTCTTTACGCTTTACACAGTGCATTGACTCGGTAACAATAAACACACAACATCCTCAGCTTGATGTGGATTGAACAGTTTTCCTCAAACACATAAACGCGTTTGTTGTTTACATTGGAAGGACCGATCCTGCCAAGGCGTGTTGTTCAGGGCGAGGGCTTCATCGTGGTTTTCCTCTTTAGCTGCAGCTTCTGACGGGGCCAAACTGTTTACATGAGGCAAACGAAGCTAAGTTGTCATGAGTCGACTAATAGGCCTGGAGTTCAGGCTCATTATCGTTGCTGTGAAGCTCAGAAGCTCATTTATTTTATTGTTACTGAAAACATCTCCTGGAATCTGGCTCTGCGTGGGTTCACTTTGTTTGTCTTGCACGTTTGTCTTCTGTGCTCCTGATGACATAGAAAAAGAATAAATATTAACAAAACAATACATTCTTTTCAGTCATGTGACCTTTGTTGTTATGGCGGCCATTTTGAATACCGAAGTAACATTATGTAGTGCTACCACATGTGACAATATCTCTAGTGAGGATGAAAATGATCGACACTGGCATTTTTATTTACTCGTAGTCATCGCTCAAGAAGAAAAGAGTAAAAACACGGCCCAGGAGACACACGTTTATGTGAAGAAACCAGTGAGTCAGTGTTTAAGATGTTAGCATGCTACCGGTTAGCATCTAGCTTCAACATGTGACAGAGGTCAGAGCTGTTACTGTAGTATTTCCTCAGTGTTCATAGATGTGAGCCACACATGTGTTTATCATGTTGAAGCTAGGGCTGTGCAATTAATCGAAATTCAATTACGATTTCGATTACAACAGTAAACGATTACAAAATTAGTATAATCGCAAAAAAATGATTATAATTTATTTTTATTTATTTTTTTCTATTTTTTTTTTTCTTTCTATTTTTTCTAAAAAAATAAATTGCAAAGCAGACTTGCGTTATTTCAGGCCGCTGGGATTATTTTCCCTTCGCTTTTCACGTGCCATGGCTTATGCTTTTGTCTGACATAAAAACAAACAGCGCTGTTTGATGATGTCATCAGGCCGCACTGCTTAGTTTACTTGCGCAGGTGTGAGGGCTGGCCAGCAGGGGGCAGGTGTGAAACAGGGACCTCTCTTTAATCAAGGCGTACTTGAAATCATTTGTACTTTTATGACTGTCCAGAAAACATAAAGTGTAGTGTAGTGTTTAAGACAGACTTTTTTTTAAAACAACAAATAACCGTTTGGATAATCGTGATTTCAATTATGACAAAAATAATCGTGATTATTGCTTTTTCTATAATCGAGCAGCCCTAGTTGAAGCCATTGGTATGTTATCAATGGTTGACAGTTGCTAACCGGTAGCATGCTAGCGTCTTGAGCAGCTTAAACACTGACTGAGACTGAGACAAACTGTAAAAATCACAGAGATAGTTTTTCTGCTTCCCCTTCGATGAGTTTGTTTAGTCTGCATAATGCTACTTCGGTATTCAAAATGGCCGCCGGAAGTATGCGTGATGTCATTGGAAACGCGTGTATATGAACAGTTGCAGGTATTGTGGAAGTATGAGAGGGTCGTTTTGTGTTCATTTGCAGCTGATTTTTATTTTCTGATTCATTTTATTTTGTCTGAAAGTAGAAGGATCCCGGTGAAAGGTTCAGAGTCGTGCCTGAGTTGGAGCTACAGACGTTTCCTTTTGGCTGCAGCACCTGTACATGTGTCACCCACAGACAGCCTCCCCCGCCCTCCCTCCCCCGCTCTCATTTCCCTCTCCCCTCGCCGTGTCTCCTCCGCCGGCCCTGTCCTCTGCTCGATTACCTCGTCTGATTTGCGTGGTGCTGTTCCATTAGCGCGGCGGACAGCTGAGCAGACGAGGCGGCGGCGGGAACATGAGCGAGCGCCTCCCGCCCCGCGCCCCCTCTCTCACGGCGAGCGCTGTTCTGTGGCGCCGGCCGTGACAGCAGCAAAACGTCTGTCCGGACGCGCTAAAGAGGCTCCGGGCGGCGGCGTCAGAGCCAGAAGGTCCCAGGTCTGACTCCCGGGACCTTGACGAGACACAATCACCACAGATCCCAGGTTTTCTCTACAATCTCTACTTTAGTCTGTCTCAACGGCTCCTTGACTTTTTGTTTGAGCTGAAGTTTGTAAAAATCGAATTGAAAATCGAGATCGATCAAAATGTGGAAAACATGAGGTCATTCCGTCCAGCCCTTGGAAATCAGGAGAGTTGTTTGTGAGGCAACACTTCTGGTAAACATGGCGGCCATGTTGGAGACCTCACACTGGTTTACTTCATGTCAAACTTTGCATCTCCACTGACTGAATAATAGTGCACCTCACGCAGATGAGCAGAGCTGATCCTTAACACACTGAGGCTGCGCTGTTCTGGGGATTTAGCTGCTGAGTGCCAACAATCCAGACCCTTTGAGTGAGGGCGAGTGAGCGCTGCTGTGGCTTAGGTACCTTTGCCAGTCAGGTGCTCTTCCAGGATCCGGACGCCAAAAAACTAGGTCTGAAGACAAATAAAAATTAAGATTAAAAAACAACTTGTTAAAAAATTATTAAAAAGCTAATGCATTCCACATCACAAGCCAGTAATGTTTCTCCAGACTAGCTGTGTTTTTTAATCTTAATTTTTATTTGTCCATCTCAGGCAACACATGACTTCTCACGTGACTTGAGACTATTAATAGCACCTGTGCTTGATTAGTTTTTACCCTGTCTGCCCTGATGAAGATCTAATCGGTTGAAACGCGTTGGTGTCCCTCGAAAATAAAGGATTTTTACTTATAAGTCGGTTGTGCCTCGGACCTCCTTTTTTGGCTTCAATCCAGACCCTTTGTCATGATATTTGTAGCATCACAGTGTATTCTATGTTATAGCTATGGACTATGTGCCTCGGTTCCTAAGAAATCCTAAGTTAACAGAGGCTAGTTTTGATCAAAATCACATTTGTTTTTCAAGAAACAGAGATATTGTGTGTTTTATGAAACAGATCTGTCTCTCTCATTTCACCCTCTTCACTGGGCTGTGACTGAAAACAGGGGCTTAAAGGAACAGGCCATACTGAGATATGTTCTTACCTGAGCTTAGACGAGTTCATGTGTACCTGTCTGGTCTTCATGCGTGCCCTCAGTCACGTAAACACAGCACAGACGGCGTTAGCATTTAGCCTCTCCTCCTCTATAGCTCCAAACCAGGTGAAGATAGAAGCTACCAAGCTCTTCCATGTTTTCCCTGTTTAAATACAGTTACATGAAGTAACAGTAATATCTTCACTTTACTGCGCGATTGTCAAACTACTCCTGATAGTAATACACCTTACAATATAGTTACAATGTAGTTATCTGCTTAGAAAATCCACATGTGTGAAATGATCCTTTATAGGGAAACACTTTAGCTTGTCGTGTGCACCTGCTGAAACATAATTATCAGAGAAGAGTCTTGATTCCATTGCGGTGCTTCCATTAAGAGTCAGAACTCTGGTAGAATCACGTCCAGCAGCTGAGACAGAGGCGCTGAAGTACGTCTGTTTGTTTAGACATATTAAGCAGCCGCGTGCTGGTGTGTGCTGAGCGTCAGGCCTTTAAAATAAAACTGATGCTAATAGGGCTGAAATAACAAGGCCAGGCATGTTTATTTATGTTTGTTTATACCATACACAAGGTAACGCAATGCACCTAACACACAGTGAGAGTAATAACACTGGATCTGCTGCTGCTGTGGTTTTTAAAGGGGCTTGAAACGCTGGAATATAATTAGACTTTTTAAACTTGAGCAATGATGGCATTGAGTTTTTAATTTATTGATCCCCAAACTATGAATGCGTTTGGTGGCAGGGGCTCGATAAATGACCGGCCCAGAGGCCATTTAAAATGTGATTGAATAGCCCTGGTTCAGGATTTGATTAGTTACTGACAGAGGAAAGAAGTAAAGAAGGAAAGGAGGAGAGGAACCAGAACTGTTGACCAGAAAGAGGCTTTTTGTAGCGATTGTCAGAGGAAATATTCCTCAGTCTGGTCCAAGGAAGTCATTCCCACAACAAACTGCCCTTTGTTTTTGAATCAAACGCTGCTTCATCACACATTCCTCCACAACTGCACCATTACGGCTCATTTCCGCAGCAGGATTTGGCTCAGTCTGTCCTCGGTCTGTCCTCAGTAGGATTGTGCCGATGGACGATATCATCGTACATCGTGATGGATGAGAAACATCTCGATGTAGAGCCACCATCGTGATGCCACGCCCCCTCCTGTCAGAAACAGGCACTGATCTTCTGTGGGCCTTGTAAACCTACAAACTTTGTAGGGATTGCACTGTAAATTAATTCACGGATGTAACTAATATGCACGCTAGTTTCAGTGGCCTGCCAGAAGCCATGATGTGTTAGCCGTAGTTATTAAAGTAAAGACGCAGCTGCTCTATTTCTGACGCGGAGCTCTCTCTCTCTCTCTCTGCAGCTCAGAGTTTAACTTTGCTTGGTCTTGCTTTGCTTCGTACGGAAACTTAAACAGTTTTACAAATGACGAGATGTCTCTCACATCGGAGCTAGCTGAGTGCGCATGGGTTTGGATTATTCTCACGAAGGACCGAGAGGAGAGAGAGGAGAGAGAGAGGCGGTGCAGGAGGTACGAGGTTACGAGCTCACAAACCGGGCGGTGCGTGGAGCAGCTTCAAAAACGTAAGCTACGACGCAAACGTGTACATATCGTCCCGTTCACCCACTGTTTGTTAAACATTACGTTGAAATTGAGAAAATGCAAATAATAAGCTCCGATTTACATTTGTATTAGTGTGATAAGAGCCTTATTGAGGAGGAGTTGATGCTCTGAATAAGTCATTTCTGTTGCAAAATTCGTGTTCCACGACTCTGTTCAGATCATGTTTTGTTTAGATCCATTTATCCTGCAATCTCAAATTTTCCTAACATACATAGTAATATGCTATAGGCTATGTATAGGCTATGTAAATGTCTTTTAAAAAATGCTTATAATGGGAAATGGACGATATCATCGTCTATAACGATGGTTCACTGTAAACATCGTCAAGGGAACATCGCCCAACCCTAGTCCTCGGCCTGTCCTCGGCCTGTCCTCAGTTTGTCCTCGGAAATTCTTTTTTGTACAAATATATGACATTTTATGCATAAAAACGGCCAAAACTGGCAATATTTTTGCCAACTAAATTGTAAAAACCAACAGAGCCAGGTTTAAATCTGAATGTCTGAACACAAACTGCACCAAATGGAAAAAAAAGTCTGCTTTTGATCCGAAACAAACAAGTGGACCAAAGGACTTTCTGGTCTGAATACACCCTTAGATTTGGGTAAAGCCGAACTGGGGGTAAGAGGTTAAGGGAGAAAACTATGAAAATCTGAATATTCTTAATTCCAGACTTGCCCGGCTCTCCTTCAGCGCGGCCTGTCGGGGAATCGAACCCGGGACCTTCCGCCGGCAGACGTGACAGAGTCTTGTATCTGCGGTTGTTGTGAAGCTCTAATCCCTTTGAGAGAGAAGTTAATCCTGTTCAGCTCAAAGGCGCTCATTTCGGCCGCTCGCTCGGCGTTTCCGACGCGGCGCAGACGGAGCAGATTAACAGACGGCGAGATAAGACCCGAGTGCAGAGTGATTCCAATCTGATAAACATGTAAGGAGACTTCACCGAATACTAAACACGCTCCAGAGTCGAGAGGAAGGAGAACCACGACCAGAGGGGCTCAGAGGGGCTCAGAGTACCAGGCTCAGAGGGGCTCAGAGTACCAGGCTCAGAGGGGCTCAGAGGGGCTCGGAGTACCAGGCTCAGAGGGGCTCAGAGTACAGGCTCAGAGGGGCTCAGAGTACAGGCTCAGAGGGGCTCAGAGTACCAGGCTCAGAGGGGCTCAGAGTACAGGCTCAGAGGGGCTCAGAGTACAGGCTCAGAGGGGCTCAGAGTACCAGGCTCAGAGGGGCTCAGAGTACAGGCTCAGAGGGGCTCAGAGTACCAGGCTCAGAGGGGCTCAGAGTACCAGGCTCAGAGTACCAGGCTCAGAGGGGCTCAGAGTACCAGGCTCAGAGGGGCTCAGAGTACCAGGCTCAGAGGGGCTCAGAGTACCAGGCTCAGAGGGGCTCAGAGTACAGGCTCAGAGGGGCTCAGAGTACAGGCTCAGAGGGGCTCAGAGTACAGGCTCAGAGGGGCTCAGAGTACCAGGCTCAGAGGGGCTCAGAGTACCAGGCTCAGAGGGGCTCAGAGTACCAGGCTCAGAGTACCAGGCTCAGAGGGGCTCAGAGTACAGGCACAGAGGGGCTCAGAGTACAGGCTCAGAGGGGCTCAGAGTACCAGGCTCAGAGGGGCTCAGAGTACCAGGCTCAGAGGGGCTCAGAGTACCAGGCTCAGAGGGGCTCAGAGTACAGGCTCAGAGGGGCTCGGAGTACAGGCTCAGAGGGGCTCAGAGTACCAGGCTCAGAGTACCAGGCTCAGAGTACCAGGCTTTGTTACTACAGTCAAAGTACAAGTACACACTTCAGAGTACAAAGGAAGTCGCTGCAGCAACACGACGAGGACAAACTGCTTCACTCAGAGATCTTTAACAAAACTCTAGATCGGACGCGACGCAAACGGTGATGTGGCGAACTTGGCGGCCATCTTGTGACTGGCCGGCGAGGCTAACCCCTATGCCACCAATGCAAAACCAGGAGCAACATTTTCATTGATCCAACGGCAGAATGTGAGACACGCTCACTGTTTGTGATCGGTTTGTCACTTCTAAGTCTCGTATCTAAGTCACGTATCTAAGTCTTGTTGTGTTGTTTATGGGTTGTAGGTGGGTTTGTGTAATCCAAAATGTGAGCAAGATTGGACTATACCTGTGTCTGTAAAGTAAAGTGTAACATACAATAAAAAAAATATTATTGTGGGACCAACCGAAAAAATATGATTGACAGCGGCATTTTTATGTACTCGTAATCACTGCTCTCGAAGAAAAAGCTAAAACACGGCCCCACGTTTATGTGATATAAGCAGCAAATGTGGCTCAGATGTAGCAGCAGGATTTACTAAAGATCTGCTTCACTCTGAAGACTAAATGAACACATCAAAGAGGTACAGAAAATGTTTCTCTGTGATTTTTACAGTTTGTCATGTCAACAGAGTCTCAGTCTGAGTCAGTGTTTAAACTGCTCAAGACGTTAGCATGCTACCGGATAGCCCATCCATCCATTTTCTTCCACATTTCCGTTTCTGGGTCGTGGGGGCAGCTGTTGGAGCTCAAATCTCACTGCACCAGACCTTATGGCTCCTCCCGCAGGTGGTGGGTCCACAGAAGGACGGCTGCACGATTACCCGGGCCTGTTGGTCTCCCCCGACAACAGAGCTTACCCTACCGGTTAGCAACTGTCATCAATCAACTGTCAATGGCTTCAACACGATAAACACATGTGTGGCTCACATCTATGAACACTGGCTATAGATGTTTGTGGTTCAGGGCTTTCTCTTGGAGAGGTCAGAGCTGAGCTGTTGAAATGCTAACCAGTAGCATGCTAACATCTTGAGCAGCTTAAACAATGGTTTCTTCACATAAACGTGCGTCTCTGGGGCCGTGTTTTTACTCTTATCTTCTTGCGCAATGATTACGAGTTCATAAAATTAGTTAGTCAGTCTTTCATTTTCATCCCGAGTAGAGATATTGTTACATGTTGTAGTCCTGCATAATGCTACTTTGGTATTCAAAATGGCCGCCATAACAACACTGAAAAGCATGTATAAGAGATTACACGACCAACTCAATCAGACAAAGAAGGTGTGAAATACAGTAGCCCTGTTTACATGGACACAAGTATCGGATTGAATAATAATGCTTCATGTAAACATTCGGAATATTCTGACCTGATGGAGACCGGTGGGTCGGGCCGATCGTTGTGCATGAAAACACTTCGAGTAATAGAGAGCATTAAGAAAAAGCTAAAAGTCACAAGTCCATAACAAACAGAATGACAATTATCCTTGTTATTGTAAAATATTAACGCTGAGGTTTTAAAGGTTAAATTATTCATGAAACCACACAAATCCAAAATGCAGTGAGACACTCTCCCTCCTCTCCGACGTCTCGCCTGGTGCTTAACGTCAGGCCACAGAACAACCTCCAAACTGCCTCAGAGTTGATTTATTTCCCAGCGAAGCGAGGCAGCGTCCGCCGCGTTTGTAGATACGTCTTATTCGTGCGACTGGAGGTAAAATCCAAGGACAATAAACAGCGTCTCGGAGCATTTAGATCTTTTACAAACATTTGTGGACGCGCGGCTGAGGGGGGAGCGTCCTTGTGCGGCGGCGGCGGCGGCGTGATGGATGGAAGGACACGGGCGCACGCTCACAGAGGAATACTGATGAGCGCCGCAAAAAGAGACGGCGACAGGGGTTAAAACACTCGGATTGTTCGTTTAGGAGCAGTGAGAGCTGTGGGAAGACGCTCCGGCTGGTTATGGAAGAGAGAAAACTACTTCACATTAATCTCACCTTTCTCCCACTCAGCTGTCGGCCATGTTTAGGTAAAAGCCTCGGTGTAAATCACTGACAAATGTACAGACCTTTTGAGATGTTACTCTTGATACAAATAGAGCTGATAATTCCCCAAAAAGTGGGTTGAAATATTTGTTTTCCCTAAAATAAAAAGTCATGCAGAAGGTGAAGTCATAATGCAATGGATTTAACTACAGTTAGATTAACCCCTTAAATCCCACCTGAACCGAGCACATTTTCTCCTTTTTGGCTTTACCCCAATCCAAAAGCTTCTGGAAAAAAGGTGTGAAAATAGCGACAAAACTGAGACGAAAACAATGATTTTGTATTAATCTATTTAATTTAACCTTTTTTTATTTAACCAGGATAGTCCCACTGAGATTAAGAATCTCTTTTTCAGGGGAGTCCTGACCCTAGAGGGGAATAAATGATGAAAATGTCACAAAAATGTCACGAGAAACTGACAAAAATGTGACAAAAAAATGACACAAAAATGTGATAAAAATGTGATAAAAATTTGACAAGAAAATTACAAAAAAAAATACAAAAAATGATTAAAAAATTACAAAAAATGATTTTAAAAAAATGACCAAAAAATGACAAAAATGTGATTAAAAAATTGACAAAAAAATGGACCAAAAAATGACAAAAAAGTGACAAAAATGAGTTGAACACCCAACAAAAAAATGATGGGAAAAAAATCTGATAACGTGAGGAAAAAGATCTCTCGGTTCAGGCGGGAGTTAAGAGGTTAAATGCTTCCAAACAAGGGAGCAGTTTTATTTTCTCAAACCATGAAGCAAAACAGCAAACAGCTATTGCCAGGGTCTACCTTTATCAGGCCTAAAGTGCTTTACAGTACGGTAAAGGTAAAGTAAACAAACACCCATTCACGCTCTCATTCACACATGGAGGCGAGTAGGGTGAAGTGTCTGACCCAAGGACACAACGACAGTGCATTATACGGGAGCTGGGATTCGAACCCATGACCTACCGATCATGAGACGACCTGCTCATCGGGGAACATCGAGGTATTAATGTAAGGCACCACCCACTCTCCTTAAGGCTACTTTCGTTTTCACATAAAAAGTTGCATAGTGCACCTTTAAGTTGCTGTCACGGGTCGGTTAGCCTAGCTAGATGCTAGGGCTGGGCAATAAATTGAATTAATTCAATTAAAAACAATTTGGAAAATAGCAAAATCATAAAATCGAGTCCGCAGTGCGGCGTTTCAGACGCTCTGGCGATCTGCTGCTTCACAAAGGTCTTTCTCTCACTCTGCTCTGAGCCGACCATTTAGCCCCGCCCCTTTCCCTCGAGTCTCCATGGAGACGGTTGTCAATCACAGCAGAGGCATGAAGACAATAAAACTAAAACACTTTTGAAAACTCCATGGCTTATTAAGAGGTTTGACTTTTGAGCAGACGAGGAAAATCTAAAACAGAAATAACTGTTTTTAAATAAAGGTTATGTTTTGTTAATGGGCCTGATTGTAGCGACATTATGAAATATTAATGAGCAGGACTCTGAGCAGTTTCTTCAAAGATCAGGAGACTTTTTAAAGTTTATTTCAAATAAAATCGATTAAAATTGTAATGTCCAAACTGAGTAAAAAAATTTGAGATTTTATTTTTTTTGGCCATATCGCCCAGCCCTAGTAGTTGCTGTAGCTTCAGCTCTCTCTCTCTCAGGCCATACATTATACATTTCTAACAAACATACTCAACTGTATGAAGTGATGTCATTTTTGATTTTTTAAAGGGGGGGTATTATGCAAAATCAACTTTTTGGCACATTCACATATTTTTGAGTAATCTGTAAAAACTCTGATGGCGGCCATTTTAGGGATAGGTTTGCCTGAGTCCTCCTCCCACCTCCTGGAGACGCCTCCGAGCTTTCGTCACCAGCCGAGTAACCAACCACTGCTCCTCAGCAGAACCCCCTCCCCACTGATGCCACAGACAGCATGTGGAGGAGGCGTGTCTAAAGGCTCAGAGGTTCTTAAAGAGACAGAGGCCTATTTCAAGACATTCACTACAGCCATTTTGAGAGAGACATTTTATACAAGGCAGTTTTTCTAATTTACTGCATTTACAGACCAACAGAAGGTTTGTCATCATCGTAGTGTGATATAGACTGGTGCTATGTGACTGAAAAAAGCACAATACCCCCTCTTTAAATTACTTTTATGATAAACATTGAAGACACCCTTCAGTGTGAGGGTTAACACTGTGTTGAGCAGTTGATGTTGAGCTACTACAGTTACCTCATCGTACGTTAGCATCGGGCCTGGCTTCCCTATTCATTAGTCTGGGGAAGGAACGTTTAACCAGGTCAGGCAACATGAGACATTATGAGCTGAATCCTCCCTCACCTGCTCACACTCGTCTCCTCCTCGTTTTGTCCTGAATCCTCTCTCACCTGCTCACACTCGTCTCCTCCTCGTTTTGTCCTGAATCCTCTCCCTCACCTGCTCACACTCGTCTCCTCCTCGTTTTGTCCTGAATCCTCCCTCACCTGCTCACACTCGTCTCCTCCTCGTTTTGTTCTGAATCCTCCCTCACCTGCTCACACTCGTCCCCTCCTCGTTTTGTCCTGAATCCTCCCTCACCTGCTCACTCTCGTCTCCTCCTCGTTTTGTCCTGAATCCTCTCCCTCACCTGCTCACACTCGTCTCCTCCTCGTTTTGTCCTGAATCCTCCCTCACCTGCTCACTCTCGTCTCCTCCTCGTTTTGTCCTGAATCCTCTCCCTCACCTGCTCACACTCGTCTCCTCCTCGTTTTGTCCTGAATCCTCCCTCACCTGCTCACTCTCGTCTCCTCCTCGTTTTGTCCTGAATCCTCTCCCTCACCTGCTCACACTCGTCTCCTCCTCGTTTTGTCCTGAATCCTCTCCCTCACCTGCTCACACTCGTCTCCTCCTCGTCTCGTTAATCCCTCTGCTCTCCCTAATTTCTGAATCACTGTTTACTTGTTTGAATCGCGGCGTCGGCGTTTCTCTCCCTCTCTGATGTTTACCGACGCGCCGAGCCGGTAATTATCCTCGGCTCGGCGGGAGGCGCGGGGGGGGCGAGGGCACGGGAGCGAGGAGCGAGGTTACGTCCCGCTGCTGGAGAAGGGAAAACCGTTCTCAAACACTCAGCGTGGGGCCGAGCGGAACGGCGAGGTTAAGAGAGAGGAGCGCATTATCCACAGATTTAAAAACACGCTTCACTTTTACTCACGGCTTCAGGAGGAGATTATGTTACAATCGAGCAGAGAGAAACGGCTCAGGCTGGATCTGAATCGGGAAGGAATTTAATGCTTTTGAAGACGATTAAGATGGAAGTACAATTTATGAAGGTTTGTGTCTGTTCCAGCAACAAAGACATGAAGGACATTTGGGATTTTTAGAAGTCAGTTTAACGACGCCATTATATCATACAAATAAATCTAATAAATAAATAAATACATCTTTCTCTCTTTAGATCCAAGTTGTGATGCTGTTGGTCATGAAAAAATAGGAAAATAGGAGGAGAAATTGCACAAGGGGAAAATTTAGGCAAAGTGAAAAAAATTTGTGGAAAATTTGAAAAAATTGGGGAGAAAAAAAAAAAAGTGTAAAAAATTGGGGGAAAGGGTTATAATGTTAGGGTTGGGCGATGTCCCCTTATTTGGCCGTTGACGATGTTTACAGTGAACCATCGTGATGGACGATGATATCGTCCATTTCTCATTATAAGCATTTTTAAAGACATTTACGTAGCCTATCTAGAAGCTGCATATTACTATGTATGTTTGGAAAATGTGAGATTGCAGGATAAATGGATCTAAACTAAACATGATCTGAACAGAGTCACGGAACACGACTTTTGCAACAGAAATGTGTTAAAACTCGAGCGTAAAGTCTGAGAGAACGACTTATTCAGAGCGTCAACTCCTCCCCAATACCAAGGCTCTTATCACACTAATACAAATGTAAATCTGAGCTTATTATTCGCATTTGCTCAACTTTAACGCAATGTTTAAGAAACAGTGGGTGAACGGGACAATATGTACACGTTTGCGTCGTAGCTACGTTTTTGAAGCCGCTCCACGCGCCGCCCGGTCCGTGAGCTCGTAACCTCGTAACTCCTGCACCGCCTCTTTCTCTCCTCTCTCTCTCCTCTCTCTCCTGTCTCGGTCCGTCGTGAGAATAATCCAAACCCATGCGCACTCAGCTCGCTCCGATGTGAGAGCCATCTCGTCATTTATAAAACTCAGAAATAGAGCAGCTGCGTCTTTACTTTAATAATTACGGCTAGCACATCATGGCTTCTGGCAGGCCGTCCCGGCACTGAAACTAGCGTGTTTATTAGTTATAATAATTTACAGTGCAATCCCTGCAAAGTTTGTAGGTTTACAAGGCCCACAGAAGACCAGTGCCTGTTTCTGACAGGAGGGGGCGTGGCATCACGATGGTGGCTCTACATCGTCCATCGGAACAACCCTAATAATGGTCGGTGGGAATCATTGGTAAAAATTATTATTATTATTCCCATTTTTTTCTGCCCTTTTGTACAGCTAAATGATAAGTTTCTTGGTTGTTTCACCAATAATAAATGATACAAATGCAAAATAAATTAAATGGACGGAAAAGGAATAAATTAACATTTTACTTTATGAGAATGTGAGAAATGTGAGAAAAGTCACCATTTCCAAAGGGATCAGATTTAAGACACTGTGGTCAGTGTTGATATTTTTAGTTTTCTCCCTTGACGTCTTTCTAGTCCTTTTAGTTTTGATGTGAAGCCTCTCCTGTGGCCGTGTGAACTTTCATCTTTTGCAGAAAGTCTCTCCCGTGGCCGTGTGGCTTTCATCTTTTGCAGAAAGTCTCTCCTGTGGCGTCAGTGGATGAAGCGGAGAGAGATCAGCGCGGCTCGATACCTCAGACGAGTGACAAGCATTTACGCCCCGATCAATGTCCCATCGAGCGGTGACAGGGCGGACAGCGCTCCCGCTGACCCCCCCCCCCCCCCCCCCGACCCCCCCACACTGATACTGCTGCGTGAGGAATACTTAACGCAGGCGTCTGGACCGAGGACTGAGAGCTCAGCGCTTTAAAGCCACTGCAGAGCCCGAGGAAACAGGACCTGACAGCGAGACGGGTTAAATATGACAATACACAATACACAATACACAATACACACGACACACAATACACGATACACAACACACACGACACAATACACACGACACGATACACAGGCTTTTATGTCCCGCTTTTCTTCTTTGTTTTTGTTGTTTTTAGTTGCGTTTTTTAATTAAGCTGTTTTGCTGCTTTTCATCCCGTTTTGACGCTTTTAGATTTGGGAAAAGCCGAACAGGAGAGAATGTGCTCGGTTAAGGCGGGGGTTAAGAGCTTAAGTAACTCAACTTACAAATGGTTTGTATTGATGCAAAAACGGGAAAAACCCAAATAAAACGCACCACCAGATCAGCGGATACAGATGAATAAGATAAAACACGAGACAATGGGGGAAAATGCTCGGTTTTTCAGTGTATGTTTTGCTCAAAAGTAACTCAAAGTAGTTACATTTTTGAAACAGTCATACAGTATGTAATACAAACATATTACCAATTTAAGGCAACTCACCCAATACTAGGTACTGCACACTACAAAACCATGCATATTATTGGAATAATGGTGGGCGACAGTCGGGGCAGGAGGTTTTAAAGGGATTTTTCAGGATTTTTGACATAAAGTCTCATAGTAATCCAGAGTGTGGTTGATTTCTGGAGATATTCATCCATCCATCCATTTTCTTCCGCTTTATCCGGGGCCGGGTCGCGGGGGCAGCGTCTCAGCAGAGATGCCCAGACTTCCCGATCCACACACTGGAGATATATATATATTTATATATTTATCTAAACGAGCTATCAGACAGCTACAGTACATCCAGAACGCTGCTGCTCGAGTCCTGACAAGAACCAGGAAATATGACCATATTAGTCCAGTGCTCCGGTCTCTGCACTGGCTTCCTGTCACTCAGAGAATAGACTTTAAAACAGCTCTGCTCGTGTACAAGTCTTTTCATGGTTTAGCACCAAAGTCCATCTCTGACATGTTACAGCCGTATGAACCATCTCGGGCCCTGAGAACTTCAGGGAGGGGCCTCCTGGTGGTTCCCAGAGTCAATAATAAACACGGTGAGGCTGCGTTTCAGTTTCATGCAGCTAAAATCTGGAACAGTCTTCATGAGGATGTGAGACAGGTCTCATCTCTGACAATGTTCAAATCCAGGCTGAAAACAGTTCTTTTTACCGATGCATATGACTGAAAGTATTTATCTGCACTCTCGCCTTTAACTGTAATTGATTAATTTTATGTTGATGTTTTTATTGATTCTATTTGTTTTCAACTGTGAAGCACTTTGAATTGCCTTGTGTATGAATTGTGCTCTACAAATAAACTTGCCTTGCCTTGCCTTTATCTTATTTCATGCAGTCCTTATATTTGAAGAGTTTAGTGATGCTAGGCTAGTGCTAGGCTAGTGCATGTCTATGGTAACTAGTAGCCTGCATTAAACACAGTCTGACCCAAACACAGTGCACCTGAGGCAAAGCACTTCTAACACCAGATAGGCCTGTGCAATTTATCGAAATTTGATTACGATTATTACACTGATCGATTACAAAATTAACATAATCGGAAAAAAAACAACTTCTTTTTTTTTTTTTGCAAAGCAGACTTGCATTATTTCACGGCGCTGGGATTATTTTCCCTTCACACACACGTGCCGTGGCTCATGCTTTTGTCTGACATAAAGACAAACGGCGCTGTGTGATGACGTCATCAGGCCGCGCTGCTCAGTTTACTTGCGCAGGTGTGAGGGCTGGCCAGCAGGGAGCAGGTGTGAAACAGAGACCTCTCCCTAATCGCGGCAAACTGGAAATCATTTGTACTTTTATGACTGTCCAGAAAACATTCAGCAGTTTTTTTTATGAATAAATATATAAATAAAATAAAGACTTTTTTTAAAGGCAACAAATAATCATGATTTCAATTATGACTAAAATAATCGTGATTGTTATTTTCTCAATAATCGAGCAGCCCTAACTTCAGACTAACCATAAAAACGTCTGTGTCGACTGACCCCATGATTGTGAAGAGGTTTTTAATGCAGGCTACTAGTTACCATAGACATGCACTAGCTTAGCACTAGCCTAGCATCACTAAACTCTTCAAACATAAGGACTGCATGGATTAAAAACAATGTGAGCGAAGTCTATTAACAAGTTACTTCAGTTTCTCCCTGGTGAAGTATTTCCAGCACAGTCGACAGAAAACAGCTCCGTGTCAGCGTCAAAACTCGCTTCTGTCGATCCGTTTTTTTCTTAATAATTAACTAAAAATGAGCGGCGTTCGGGAGCGAGACGGGACATTGATTTTGGACATTGACATTTTACCTGACGGAGATCTATTCTAATTACACCTCGCGAGTGAAGAAAAGGGGCGGGCGGACATTTTGGAGAAGTCGGTCTGTTGTTTGCGAGGCGAGAGGAGCTGGCGCTGGTGGGCGTCTGCGGATCGATGCGTCTGCTGTGGTTCGGACGTGAGTAAGAGCTGACGAAGTGACACAGCAAAGGTTAGTCACCGAGAGAGAGACAGTTTGATCCTGGAAATAATGTTACAGGAAACTTTCCAAAACTACAAACATGTTCTTAACTGCAGGCACTTGGTAGTATAATGAGGAACGAGTTGCAACATACCCACAAAACACCATCTTTTACTTAGCACCTGTCCTGATAAATGATCCCCTAAGACTTTTAAGACCTGGAATCACGACATTTAAAGGGATATTTCAGGACTTTTGACATAGGGAGTCATTTCCTAGTTATCCAGTGTGTTGCAGTTCTTATATTTGAAGAGTTTCGTGGCGCTAGGCTAGTGCAAGGCTAGTGCATTTCTATGGTATCAGCTAGCCTGCATTAAAAACAGTCTGACCCGCTCCACAGAGCACCTGAGGCAAATCACTTATAACACCAGACTAACCATATAAATGTCTGTGTCCATAGAATAAAGTGAATTATTATCACATGACTCCCAGCCCACGTTAAAGAAGCAGACACAGTCCATATATTTAAGACTAGGCTCAAAACGTACCTCTTCGAATTAGCTTATAATCAGGTCAGTTTGGTAAAGCTCTGACCCACAGCCTGAAGTAAAGCTGCCTTAGGAGGAACACTGCTGTGGGAAGTACGGTCCACTGAGCGCTATCCTCTTCTTCTGACTGCAGACCTCGGGAGTGCCTGTCTAGATCGAACGGAGGAACCTGGGTGAATGGAGGAACCTGCATTCAGGAATCTGAGGACTGGACGGTCTGTGATCTCGGCCCGTCTGCTGAGGGATCCTTCCTGGGTCTCTATAGCCTGTCCGTCCATGGGAGTGGATCTCTCCTTCTGTGGTTTTCCCCAAGGTTTCTCTTTTCTCCTGCCGGGTTTTTGAGTTTTTCCTTGCCGTGCTGGAGAGTCTAAGGACGGGGGACGCCCACGCCGCTCGACGCTACCTCCTATTGGACATTATATTTGCCTGGATTCACCTGAACTTTTAATTGTCATATTTATTGCTCTGTTTTATTGCCTTGATGTTTGGTGCAGCTGTGAGGCGACTTCTGTTGTGATATTGGGCTATACAAAACCATTAAACTTGAAACTTGAAACTTGAAACATGAAATACCGCATTTTGAGGGACTATTTTCTAGCAGATCACTCCACCGCCGCGTATCTAAGGCCCTGTTCATACGAAGTCAAGCTGAGGAGCAAAGATATTTTATCAATCCAGTGTATCGTCCATACGAGCCGGCGTTTTGGGGGTCTGTAAACGAACATTTTCCAAACTAGGTCCCAGAGGAAAGATCTCAAAACGCAGTTTACGTGGCGCCTTCGTTACGACGTCTCCGCAACTTTTACTAAAACGATGACATCACAGCTCCAGAGTCTGTGATCCATAATCGACTGACCTTATGAGTTTTCCTCATGGATCTGTGATGGTTTGACTCCGCTCCTCTTTGCTCCACTGCCGTCCACAAGCCACAGGTGACAAGTAGAAGAACACGAGTCAGTCTGTGTTTCTGGACTGACAGTAAAAGTCACTGACAGGTTTTTACGTCTGAAGAATAAACTCTCCTCCTCGTCTCTTCTGTAGATCCTAAATCCTTGAATCAGTTTCATTTTCACTGTTTACATTCCACATAAGTTTACTGCACATGCGCCTTTATCTGTGTTAGCGTCACAGCGCCTCACACAGGCCTGGAAGATGAATCGCACCGTTTTCACAGACCTGAGTCGACCCATGTGGACTGAGCTGCTTCAGGCTCACAAAGAAAGTTTCTGAAAACATAAGCGTTTTTGTCTTCGTGTGGATACAGTCTTAGAATCATGTTTGGAAAATAACTGACCTGCATCACATGAATGATCGCATTTTGAGGGACTATTTTCTAGTAGATCACTCCGCCACCGCGTAGCTTATACAACCACGAAGCTGATGCTGCTCAAATAGAAGTTATTTTAAATGATTCTATGGACACAGGTCTATGGTTAGTCTGGTGTTATAAGTGATTTGCCTCAGGTGCTCTGTGGAGCGGGTCACACTGTTTTTAATGCAGGCTAGCTGATACCATAGAAATGCACTAGCCTTGCATTAGCCTAGCACCACGAAACTCTTCAAATATAAGAACTGCATGAATTACAAAAAAAAATATCTCCAGAAATCTGCAACACTCTGGATAACGAGGAAATGAGGCCCTATGTCAAAAATCCTGAACTATCCCTTTAAGAAAGACGAACCCTCTGAGACATGGGGGAGTTTATTTCTCTCCGGTGGATTTTATATCCCCTAAAACACCTCAGACTTTTCCGTTTGCGATCTCTCTCTCCGACTGCGACCTCATAGCGCTCCCTCTCCTCAGCGCCGAAGTCCGGCCCTGTTTCCTAAAGCGACTCCGTGTGTGATCCTCCTAAACGCCTTTGTCCCATTACGGGCGCGGAACAAACGCATTTACACACGAGGCGCGGGAAATTATCAGGCGTCGGCTCCCGAAATGAAATTAAAGAGAGCGGGACGCTTTCACAGGCGGCTCTGGTTTCAGAGCGGGAGATAAGGCCTCCTCCTCCTCCTCGCCGCTGGAGAAGCCGAGATAAACCTGAGCAGATCTGAGGAACGAGGGGAGTCAAAACGTCTGACCTCGCTTAGACCTCGCTTAGTTAAGTCATCATTTCATCATTTCATCATTAACGTGAGACATTTTCCAGCACAAACTTTATCAAGAAAAGTCTGAAACTGCGAGAAAAAGGCCCGGCCACAGAATCCAATAGAAAGTCGATGGAAGGAGGGAAAGTGGATTTGTCCTGCAGCTTTTATGAACGACGAATGCTTTTTCCAGGAAGTATTAGATGGATTTTCCTTTAAAAACTTTTTTAGTTCGAGTCTACCTCAGTTCACTGCGAGCTCAGGCACACACAGACTTTGAGACATATATATATATATATGACATTTGGAGGGATTTCTTTGTGTAGCTTTTGCTTAATCAGAGAAGTCCCAAAGGATAAAGAAAAAAGGGACGGCCCAACATTAAAGGGATGTTTCTGGATTTTTGACATAGGGCCTCATTTCCTAGTTATCCAGAGTGTTGCTGATTTCTGGAGATATTTTTTTTTGTAATTCAAGCAATTCTTATATTTGAAGAGTTTCGTGGTGCTAGGCTAGTGCAAGGCTAGTGCATGTCTATGGTATCAGCTAGCCTGCATTAAAAGTGATTTGCCTCAGGTGCTCTGTGGAGCGGGTCACACTGTTTTTAACACAGGCTAGCTGATACCATAGAAATGCACTAGCCTTGCATTAGCCTAGCGCCACGAAACTCTTCAAACATAAGAACTGCATGAATTACAAAAAAATATATCTCCAGAAATCAGCAACACTCTGGATAACTAGGAAATGAGGCCCTATGTCAAAAATCCTGAAATATCCCTTTAAGGTTTCGTTATATTGAACCAAGTATCATTACAGGGCCTTTCTCACCGGCCTGGAGACCAGCTGGAGACTCGAGTTCCTACTGGTCACGGTCTCCAGGTAGTCTCGGTGAAAACAAACTGGGTTGATTTCAGCGGAGACTTTACAGGGACATCACAGAAACGTCACAGGTTGACAAAGAGTGTTCGAAACGTTGCCACAGGTGCTTGAGACCGCAGTGACCTCTACCTGGAGACGTCTCAGAGACAACTCTGTGACCAGCGGGAAGTCTCCAACTAGTCCATACTGTCTTCGCTCTGCCTGATCCCGTCAGATCTCGAAGTTATTGTTCATGAGTCTGATGGCGGAGGGAAAAGGGGAAAAACTGTTCATGTGGCGGGAGGTGTGGGGCTGTGTGGGTCTGTGTGGACCGCAGCCTCCTGCCTGAGGGGAGGGGGGTGAACAGTACTTTCCTCCTCCTTTTTGTTCAAAAGAAAAACCATCTGGGCGGCTGGAGATGGAAGCCGTCACCTGTCACCCCCACAGACTCTTCCAAAACATTAAAGATGGCGGCGCGGCGACCGATACACCGTTTTCTTCTGCTCCTTCATCTGTTTTAAATCATCTGGAAAATATTAAATCCCTAAAACCGGAGCAAGAAACAGCGTTGGAAGCCTCGTAAATAAGGACGTTTTTGGAAAGTCTTCCTTCCGCTTGTTACTGCGACGTATCTAGCGTTGCTCTGATTGGTTGATGCCGTCTGTCAATCACGCCCACCGGAAATCGTTGAGATCACGCTTACTCCCAGACTATATGAAATATCTATGAAAAAGCTTGTGGGTTTGGCCAGGGTGAGTGGGTGATCTGACCCGCACGCCTCCGGGTCCTGGAGGTGAACAGGACTCAGGAATAAAACCAGACTTTGTGGAGAAAGGTCAGGAGAAAGTCTCATCTGTAACATCAGGCCCTGTTCTTATTGATCCGCCCAGGCCTCGTTCGTGTAACCACCGTGTTCTCTCCATCCCTTCACTTTCCGAAGGTTTCCTCTGAGCCTCTCACACTCGAGCAGCGATTAGTCACTCGCCTCCTGCTCCTCGAGGTCCGTGTCACTCGTCTCCGTGACGTCCGCCGCTCGTAGCGCTCGGGCTCCGACATTCCTCCGGTTTCCTTTTGTCTTTGGGAACGAGGCGGGCCGCGGCGCCGACATAAGGCGGCGTGCTGCGGTGCGACGGAGCGAGGCCGCGGAGACGGGGGGAAGCGTCTGGGGAGAGGAGGCACGCATTTGTCATACGCAGATATTTATCATGAGAGAGAGAGCGGGAGCCATGATGTTCCAAAGTGTGAGAATGTGACGCAAATGGAGAGGAATAACAAATGAACACGAGGCGGAGCGGAGATTTATCACAGAGCACAGAGAGAGAGGCCTTCAGGAACCGCGGGGAAATAATATACTCTCGTGATTTACAAGATCCTTTTTGGATTGATTTGGTCTGACTTCCTGTTGGCCAGTGTGGGGTGAAGGCAAAACATCAAATAAGGCTTAACCTCTTAACTCCCGCCTGAACCGAGAGCATTTTCTCCAGTTCAGCTTTACCCAAATCCTGTAGGCCAGTGTAACGCCTCATTTACAAGCTAAGATCTACAAAACTCATCTAAATGGATCTTTTTCCTCACGTCATCAGATTTTTTTTCAATCATTTTTTGGGGGGTTTTCAACTCTTTTTTTTTTTTACTTTTTTGTAAAATTTTTGTGAAATAGTAAATTTTTTGTCACTTTTTGTCACATTTATCCTTTTTTTGTCAAATTTTTGCCACTTTTTCATCATCTTTTCCTCAGTTTTTGTCAATTTTTCATCATTTTTTGTCAATTTTTCGTCAAATAGTACATTTTTTGTCATTTTTGTCACATTTGTCCTTTTGTTGTCAAATTTTTTGTCAAATTTTTATCACATTTTTGTCACTTCACCATCTTTTCATAATTTTTTTGTCCATTTTTGTCCATTTTGTCCATTTTTGTCCATTTTGTCCTTTTTCATCATTTTTTGTACATTTTTCGTCATTTTTTGTCACTTTCTGTCATTTTTTCATAATTTTTTGTCAATTTTTTGTCCATTTCAGCAGCTGTTTTCAGCCCACTGTGCCCTCTCTCTTCCAAAATTTTCACCGCTCGGTTTTTTTCTTCATTCAGCACGTTAAGTCATCAGAATCAGGCTGACCAGTCGATCAGTCGATCTTTGGAAGAGCGAGGGCGCAGTGGCTGAAATGCACACGCCGGGCGTATGAAGACACATCAGCCTCTGCTACAGTTTTTGAGCTCAACTTTAGTGCACGCGCCCTCGATCCCTGTGTTGTGCTAGTCTCGCCAACCAGACTCCGCTTCTTTACAGAAGAGGGTCTGGCAACGCTCCATTGCGCGCTTTCAAAGGAAGTGACGCAGCGATATGGAGCCGACCGACCAATCAGAGCAGCTCCCTGAACGGGCGTCACGTTGTTGCGCCTTTGTTTTGTAGTTTTTCAACACAAGCGACCACTTCACGTAATGCTCCGGTTTGCTTGTATTCTTAAGTTTTTCTGACATAAACGACAGAAGTCATTTACTGAACTCCGTGTGGCAGGAGCGCCATTGTTAATGTCCCAATGATACAACTTTCTTGTCGCTGTTTCTGTCGTCACATCCGCTATGTTCTCATTGGCTGCTGCGCTTCAGTTGTCCATGACATTAGTCCCGCCTCAAACAGTAGCTTTTCTACGACAGGGTCGCCAGACTAGTCTCCTGTTTATTAATTAATAAACATCGGAGATTAGTCTGGATGCCAGGCTAGTGTAATGCGCGCGTTGATGTTGTATTTGCGCCTCAACTTAAAGATAGTTATCGGACGCCATAGAGCAGGAGCATCAGGGTGTGGGGCTGCTTAGTTTCCTCAGGGCCGTCATCAATAGAAAAATGTATTCACAAGTTTATCAAGATATTTTGCTGAAAAACCTGAGACATTCACAACGTGCATGTTGTGGCCAATAAAATATGATCAAATGTAAATGTTTGGGTGGCATTAGTTTAAGCAGACACGGTTTAATCGTCCTGTGATTCAGATGAAGATCAGGCCACATTTAGTACCAATTTAAGCAGAAATGTGATGTCCTTACTTCCCCCACTGTCTCCGTGTCCCTGGTCAGACAGAGACGAGCTGTAGCTATAACTGCCTCAAGTACGTTATTAGACACGCGGCCCAGGTGACAAATGTGAGATGATTTCTTATTATATTATAAGCGGCCTCACAAATGAATGTAAATAAAGCACATTTCCCATGAGTCTGAAGCAGCGTCGCGGTTCTGAGCAGCAGGCAGAGGGAAAAGGGAAGAGGCTGAGAACAGGTGGAGACTGTCAGAACCAGAGAAGTAAACTTCCTTTGTTCAGGTGATGCATCACTGTTAAAGAGTGGAAAACCGTGACCTTTTCCCTCCACAAACTCCATCAGAGCCACATTAAGGAGCTCATAATGCCAAGAACAAACAGGAACAGTTTCGACACGGACGAGTCCAGGAAGCAGAAAGATCATTCCCTGACGCTCGGATCATCAAAGCAGCTGCGGAGATTCAAAACACGGTCATGCTTTTAAGCCATCATGGTTCATTCGCTTCCCAGCTGTGCTCGACCCACCTCCGCCGCATGTCCTCCTCTTCCGTCCACGGCTTCCCCTGCTGCATCTTCACGGGTCTCCTGTCCCACCACCAGTGTCCGGGCTCCAGGGGAGACATCCCTAACTCCAGGCAGTTCATCCACACTGACTTTCCTACATTTCCTAAAATACTAGCAATAAAATCAAATTCTGTTTATCAAACTTCCGGTTCATTAGAGTCAATGGTCCTCTCACATATCACACTGTATCATAAGTTGGTCCAACACACAGGCCACAACAATTAATCCCATGAAATCATTATACAAACAAGCGCCTAAAATATAACTCCCCCTCCCTCAGAAAAACTGCATTTGGGGAGAACTTCTTTTCTTATAAAGCCTCCCGACAGTGGAACACGCCGCCTGAATTGATTTGAGTCCCTCATTCAATTCATTTAAAAAGAAGCCAAAAAGTGGCTCATGAATGTATGTATGTATGTGTTGATTGATGTGCACTGTCCCTTTTCAACCCAAACCCTAACAAGCAGCCGAAAAAATGAAAATCTGAAATCGAAACAACCCAATAACATTCATTTTAACAGACTCCGGTAGTGTTTCCATGCCGCTTCAGATGGAAAATATTGAACAAAAGGTTCCCAATAGACTCGCCACCCACTGAACATGGCTCCGCGGCCCAATTTTGGTCAGTGGAGAATCACACATTATGATACCCACACTGTCAAGTTTTCTAAAAGTCAATGTGGGCTAAATTTGAAAAAGCCAAAAGTAGATGGAGGACAGAGGCTCAACTCAGCTTCATTACATCTTTTATTTTTGCTACTTTGTTGTTTTGCTTCTGAGAGCAGCATTTAGTTTACAGCAGCAACAACAGCAGCAGCAGCAGGTTGAAAACCTTAGAAAAGAAAATACAATAAATAAGTATTTAGGCTATGAATGCCTTTTTAAACAGATTATACCAGAGCACAATTTTAGCTATAGCATATGAACAATGATCACTATAGTGTACTATAGATTACATACCAACAATGTCTCCATACTCTCGCTTGTATTGACCTTTGATTGTGAGGCAACAATGCCACACACCTGTCCAAGTGGTGCTAATCAAGTCCGGGGAATCACGGTTCACTTGCTAGAGCGCCCTCTGCTGCCCAACTAAACTATAACTAAACATGATAAAAACAATTAACTTTTGACAGCACACCTCCCACTTGAACTCCTGGTTTATTAACCCAAGGAGTTCACCAGTCTGTCAGGAGGAGGGGGTGTTTTGTAGATACTGTTGAATGGCAGGCCTTTCCCATGGTGGGTTGGTTCTGGATGCCCACTTGGAACTTTCGTCACGGCACCACAGATGTTTACGTTGTCTGCCCATTTCTTGCTCTCTCTACTATTTCTCGTACTTTAACAGGTATTTGACCTCTGATTTGCAAAATAATATTTCTCAAAATCCTCTTGGGGGTTCGGTGCTGGAGGGCCTGACGTTGCCGACTCCTGCTATAGATGAACTTAAATAAACAAGTCCGCCGCCTCATCCAGGCTTTACAAACAGAAGCATCGACGCTACAGAAAAGGTTTGTCTCCAGTATAAAAACACGGGGATTCGTCTCACACGGTGGGTAATCTCCAGCTTCTCTCTCCTTAAACCGTCGGGAGTGTGTCTTTTTCTCCGCACCTCTGCAGTTTCTCCTCCTCCTCTGATCCATCATTCCCCGCCGAACGCCGGCGAGAGAGACTGAGTTAACACATAATCTCGCCGAGCGCCGCCGCGGCCCCGACTCTGAGCGATGACACCGATCACGATCCTGCGACGGCGACGCTGGAGCTCTGCGGCTCATTCAGGCGCTCCGTCCTTTCTCTTTACAAACGCTGGAGCTACAGCCTGGACTTACTGAGACACAAACACACGTCCTTCACATTTTTAAAGGGGGGTATTACGCAAAATGGACATTTTCAAGCTTATATCATGTTATTATGTCACTCCCTCATTAAAAACATGCCGAGGTGCTTCCAGGTCAGTTGAGGCCAAAACAAACACATCTCCTGAGCGTCTGAACAGATCAGACATGTTTGCGCTGCAGCTGTGAAGATGGAGCTCGTTATAACTGGACACACCTGTTCTTTATTCTTAACTAACGATCATGTCACGGAGAAAAAGAAGCGCGTTTGGCTACGAGGACTTTATTCAACCTTTTTCAAGCAGAGGCCACTCTTCATCAGAAGTGTTTTTTTTCTCCAGGGTTCAGCGACTTTCACCAAAATATTGTTTTTCTGTGACTGTCACTGATGGATGTTTGGTGAACCTTCGCCAGAATCAAAGTGGATTAACTTTTATAACCAACGCGAATCCCATAATGTAAACAGCGATGGACCAGAGCGGTGAGTCAATCCAAACGTGTGTTAGCTTGTGTGTTAGCATATTAGCATGTGTGTTAGCCATTTATCAAGCTGTGTTGCAGATGTCAACTCTGTATAACTGCATCGTGAAGCAATTTCACTTATTGTTGTTTATTTATATTATGGTAAAGTATGTGCGGAGAGAGGGGGCGGAGTTAACTGAATCGAAGCGTTTTGTCTTCCGGGTTTGAAAAAAACCTCCAGAAAACACTTATATTTATCACAAAAATGAGTGCTCCATAATGGTAGAGGTACAATATATCATATACATGCCTATACTTAACTTTGGAATGGCTAAAATAGCAGATACACATCCTTTAAAGAGACAGAGGCCTATTTCAAGACATTCACTACAGCCATTTTGAGAGAGACATTTTATACAAGGCAGTTATTCTAATTTACTGCATTTACAGACCAACAGAAGGTTTGGTCATCATTGTAGTGTGATATAGACTGGTGCTATGGGACTGAAAAAAGCATCATACCCCCTCTTTAAAGTTTATTTTCCAGTTACAGGCATTTCTGCGCTCACATTTCCGACGTCACGGGGCCACAGGTTTGCTAGAACGCCGTCACATTGTAAAAAGTAATCTAGAAATAAGCAACATTTTTAACAAGTGTCAGGTACACTGCGTAACATTTTGGACTACACTGTTGCCGGCAAAACAAAACCTGCTCCTAATGACCAGCTCAACACAGAAAATGCTGTTACTGCAGTGTGTAATAAAAGAATGGACTTGGATGAGAGCCTAACCTGTTTAAATCTCAAATTCTACTTCCTTTCGTCACATCTCCATGGAGACGAGCTGGAGACGAACCCGCTCCCGGTTAAGTTTACAGTCATATCTCAGGAGGGGTGAGCCTCATAAATGTTTGTTTGCACATTTAAGAGGTATTTTTCAATGATGAAAATATCTCTCATAAAATAAATGCTTTTATTTCAGTTTTATTTATTGGGTAAAATTCTACGCGGTGCGGCTTTAAAGGAACAGCAAAGGTAAAAGTTTGTCTGTACATTTATGAGATATTTTTTAATGATGAAAATTGTAAACACCAGACAGGTACACATCAACTTGTCTAAGCTCAGGTAAGAAAACGGCCTGTTCCTTTAAAAGCCGCACTTAAAGGGATATTTCAGGATGTTTGACATAGGGCCTCATTTCCTTGTTCTCCAGAGTGTTGCTGATTTCTGGAGATATTTTTTATGTAATTCATGCAGTTCTTGTATGTTTGGAATATAACTGACCTTCATCACATGATTGATCGCATTTTGAGGGACTATTTTCCAGCAGATCACTCCGCTGCTGTGTAGCTTATACAACCACGAAGCGGATGCTGCTCAAATATAAGTTCTTTCAAATGCAAAATGGTTAAAATGACTCTATGGACACAGACATTTATATGGTTAGTCTGGTGTTATAAGTGATTTGCCTCAGGTGCTCTGTGGAGCGGGTCCATAGACTGTAGAAAATAATGGACGTCTTATGCTCACTCCTCCCCGTTTACCAGAATGACCACGGCCGTGGGGCAATTCATGGAGGATTTACAGGCTCCCCCTCCCCAGCTCTGACGAAGCATGTTCCTAAAAAGGACATACGGGCGGGATTTTCACCGTAGACTCGGCCCTTGCGTGACGTGTAGCTCGCGCTGCTCCAATGCTAACAGTCCGAGCCTCATTAAATACGAGATTTCAAAAAATCATATTACGAAAACCAGCCTGGTTTCATATAGTGTTATTAACCCAGCGTTATCTCAGGAGGAAGATCTAGCCTAGTCTAGTGTTGAAACAATTGAAACCAGGCTTTAAAGTAGTTTTTAACGTGTCTAAAGTCCAATGCTTTTCAATGGGGGCCTAGCGGCGATATGGAGGTACTACAGCAACGGCGGAGCAATGGCGGCCCCCACGTTTGTGGTCAAAAAGCAGGGCAGCCAGCGGCCATTGAGCGGGTCACACTGTTTTTAACCTCTTAACTCCCAGCTGAACCGAGAGGATCTTTTTCGTCACGTTATCAGTTTTTTTTCCATCATTTTTTTGTTGGGTATTCAACTCATTTTTGTAACTTTTTTTCATTTTTTGTCATTTTTTCCTCACTTTTTTGTCATTTCTTTTTCCTTTTTTTTTTTTTTCAATTTTTGTCATTTTTTAAATCAAATTTTTGTCACATTTTTGTCATTTTTTCATCCATTTTTTGTCAATTTCTAGTGACATTTTTGTGACATTTTTGCCACTTTTTCATCAATTTTTCATCACTTTTTTGTCACATTTATATCATTGTTTTCGTCTCAGTTTTGTTGCTATTTTCACAGCTTTTTTCCAGAAGCTTTTGGACTGGGGTAAAGCCAAACTGGAGAAAATGTGCTCGGTTCAGGTGGGAGTTAAGGGGTTAATGCAGGCTAGCTGATACCATAGAAATGCACTAGCCTTGGACTAGCCTAGCGCCACGAAACTCTTCAAATATAAGAACTGCATGAATTACAAAAATAAATATCTCCAGAAATCAGCAACACTCTGGATAACTAGGAAATGAGGCCCTGTGTCAAACATCCTGAACTATCCCTTTAAAGGTGCCGGTGCGTAAGTGCAGGTTTCCGTCAGCGTGTTCAGACAGATCGGTGTGTTTCTCTGAGGACGCTGAGTGGGCGCAGACACAAAAGCTGCCGGGTTGATCCGCGTTGACTCGGAGCAGGTGAGCGGGAGTGGGATTACGCGGCGCTGAGGTGGAGATGCCGCGATAATTGGCACGTCGTTTCCCGAGCGCTCCACGGCTCCGTCATTATCTCGCACACGAACCGCCCCTGAGCCCGGCCCCCGCGGGACTCACGGGGAGGGGGGGGGGGGCGAGCCTCTGATCGGGGACTCACTCTCCGTGTAGCAGGAAGATTGTTCTGATTCACAATTAGAGAAATCCTTCACAGACAACAACGTGTCTGTATTAAACTGTCATTTACTCCACACGACGTTCAGGTTTTGCCAATAACTGAGAGGAAACAAGTGTGAAGGAGGAGTTTCCTTTTCCTCCGTCATTTATACAACACACGTCAATACAGAGTTACACATTCAGTTCAATAATTAACCCCTTAACTCCCACCTGAACCGAGCACATTTTCTCCAGTTTGGCTTTACCCCAATCCAAAAGCTTCTGGAAAAAAGCTGTGAAAATAGAGACAGAGCTGAGACGAAAACAATGATGGAAATGTGACAAAAAAGTGTTAAAACATTGGCAAAAATGTCACAAGAAATTGACGAAAAAATGACAAAGATTTGACAAAAAAAATCCAAAAATGTGATACAAATTTGACGAAAAAATTACAAAAATGTGATGAAAAATGTGACAAAAAATGACAAAAAATTGACCCAAAAAATGACAAAAATGTGACAAAAAATGTGACAAAAAAAATGACAAAAGTGAGTTGAATACCCAACAAAAAAATTATGGGAAAAAAATCTGATGGCGTGAGGAAAAAGATCCTCTCGGTTCAGGCGGGAGTTAAGAGGTTAAGGTAAGGTACATATGTCTTCAGATTTATATGAAAAGAATCATGGTTACTTATTCTCATCATTTCCTGAGGCAGCATCACATCTTGGTAAAATGAGTATAAGAGGCTCTTTAAGTCTGGAGATCGGCCCTCGGACTCATTGGACAAACAAAGGGTCCTGGAGACTTGTTGGAGACAAGAGGACGCTGGTCACGGAGACGTCTCCCAGACGTCCCCTTTAGACAAGGCAAGTCTCCAGCAAACAAACCAGTTCAATTAGCCCGGAGTCTCTGAGGCCTGTCAGGTCTCGGAGACAGATCAGGGACGTCCCAGAAACGTCCCACAGGTTGAGGACAACTATGAGCACATAAGCTTGGAGACTCTGCGGAGACATTTTCAAGTCTCCGTGCAGACTTTGCTCAAATCTAACCTGCTGGAGACTGTAGGAAAACAATATGAGCATATTTATAAGAGTCCAAAGGGGGATTTCGACAGGACCAGACCAGTTCGGTTCACTTGAGACCGGTTCATTTAGGGAGGGGCGGCCCCCGCAAGTTTGTGTTTCAAGTTTCTTTAGGGTAAAGTGGTCTGGGTCGTTATGGGAAGGGCCAAGGTCATTTATATGCATGTGACAACAACCACAGCTTTATATCACTGAGCTTTAGTCCTGCATCAAAACACCTTTGTATCTGCGACATGTGGCCATGAGGAGGAGCAGAGGCTCAAATGTTTGAACAGTTTTCAAGCACCAGAGGAACAATTACTGAGAAAAAAGAAACCACAACAATGCCCAAAACGAGTGAACCTATTCTTTTTAGTTGGACAGTGAATTCTAAAATAAAAGAGGGATGTATGAGGGCAATAAGAATGTTTGGGGAAACTGTGCAAATCAAACTTGAAAACTTGAGCAGGAGATACTGACATAAATATGAGGAATAATCCACAATTTAATTGAACGATATCAAATCAATCAAAATCAGGCCAAGGCTGTGAGTAGAGATGGAAAAAATGCCTATATTTTCTGTGAACCAGTCATGATCGAACCTTGTGAAGAGAAAGAATATATGCATAATATGCATATATTTCCCCCCAAACCCAGTCCAGTTTGCAAAGTGCTCCAGACCCCATGGCTGAAGTGGTGTGGACCCCCCTTTGGGAAACCGCTCCGGTCCATTACATATACAAACATATACAAACATATTCATTGTAATCACGGTCATGAGGAGGCTTTGAAGATGTTTTATAAATGATATAATAAGTGCGGTTTTATTTCACAAAGAAATAAAAAATGTTTTCTAGTAGTTTTTATAAAATACGGCTCTAAATCAAGTCCACAACAGGAGATGAACTGAGATCAACCTCTGGCAGAACATCTCACTTTTAAACCAGATTTCTGCTGGAAAATTCAACTTTGCCGTTCCATCCCAGTCCTGACCAGACCACATTAGTCCAGTGCTCAGACAGAGTTTCTACACGAAGCGACAAGTGACATTTAATGCTTCTTAATGCCCAAATATTACAGTTTTTAATGTCAGGCTGAAAACAGTTCTGGTTCTGGCACCAGTGAAGGAACAACGACAAAGTTACGTCAACTCAAGGCATCATCTTTCATCCACAACTGCAGCTTCTCTTCCACATGTTTCTCATTAAATATGCAACAGATTTCAAAGAACAAGCCGCGTTTCAGAGATTTACAATCCACAGTTTGCGCCTGAGAAGATGCGATCATAGCTGTTTCAGTACGAGGCGAGTCAGAGAAAGCCACAAATCCCAGAAAACCCCCAAACTCAGCGTCATCACAGCGTTTCCTGCCCGTGTGTGTCGCGCTCCGGCCTGCAGGGGGCGCTCCGGTCTCCTTACCTGTAGTGGCGTGTGTCCCTGAGCGCCCGGTTGCTCGGGATGCGCTCGCTCTCGCGCTGGTTGAAGGCGTACAGGGTGTAGGGGTCGTCTCCCGGTTTCCAGCGGCGAGCGCTTAGATACGAGCGCTCGTCGAAGCCCTCCAGCAGGTCGTCCCACTCCGCGTCCGAAATCTGCACAGACCAAGGACGGAGTTAAACCGGAGATGAACGGGAAGAGCAGCCGACCTCGCTCTGGCTCTGTGCCTGTGGGGATTTATGATTCTTTTCTGCACTAGGGGACGGTTCAGATGGACAAGTGTGACCCAAAGACCCTCAAATAACACCTCCTATGTCCTGATCCTTAACCTTTCATGGGGTCGACTGTTAGATCTCTATGCAGTTAGAAAGCTAGAGCTTCAGCAGCATTTGCCCAATCTGACCGTCCTTACCCAGGGTGGAAAACACAGGTGAAGTGACATCATAGTTACTTCATGTAGTTCATATACGTTTGTTAAAGAGGGGGTATTCTGCTTTTTTCAGTCACATAGCACCAGTCTATATCACACCACAATGATGACCAAACCTTCTGTTGGTCTGTAAATGCAGTAAATTAGAATAACTGCCTTGTATAAAATGTCTCTCTCAAAATGGCTGTAGTGAATGTCTTGAAATAGGCCTCTGTCTCTTTAAGAACCTCTGACCCTTTAGACACGCCCCCTCCACACGCTGTCTGTGGCATCAGTGGGGAGGGGGTTCTGCTGAGGAGCAGTGGTTGGTTACTCGGCTGGTGACGAAAGCTCGGAGGCGTCTCCAGGAGGTGGGGGCGTTCCTAGGAGGACTCAGACAAACCTATCCCTAAAATGGCCGCCATCAGAGTTTTTACATTTTACTCAGAAATACGTGAATGTGCCAAGGCAACACTTCAGGCATGTTTTTAATGAGGGAATGACAGAATAACATGATGGAAAGCTTGAAAAAGTCCATTTTGCATAATACCCCCCGTAACTTACTACAACACCTGCAGTTGCGCTTATGGCCTCTAGGGGCAAGAGTTACTTAGTACGGCTTTAAGATTCAACTAAATGAAACTACAAACTGCCTTCATTTAGGCCGTTTACTGAGGCGGCTCTTTAACACACTGACATGTGACTGAGCTGTGGTGACTCAGGCCCGATAAGTGATGAAGGTCCAAAGTTTGGGAAGCGCTGCCTAAAACATGCAGAGTAGGTTCCTCCTAACGCTGACACAAACACACACACAGACCGTCTGAGCGTCTGCACCGGCTGCACTTACACTCGTGTTCATCACTCAGCCCGGAGCTCGTTATTCAGCCGAGACCTGCTGATGCACCAGCCTGTCCTGACGGGCCGGGACAATTAGCACAGTCAGGGGCCGGGGGGGGGGCTGAGGGGAGAGCGAGCGTATACCCCCCCCCTCCCGGAGACACGAGGGGAGGAAAGAGCAGGACATACCACGGACGGAGCCTCGATTCAAACCCACGATCAGCAACATTTCACCCAGAACGACAATGAAACACCTTTTACTGTGAGCGGCCCCAATACACACTAATGGAAGAAGCTAACAGGCTAACGGGCAAAGCTAACTGCGGGCTAGCGCCACTTAAACAGGATTTACAGCCAAGTTTGAGTGAAATAAATGATCTCCATTGTGTAACTGGATGAACAATATCCCTCTGTCCCTTTGTCTTTTCTGTCAGCGTAGAATTTACTCTCACGGGGAATCATTGAGTAAGAAACGCAACATGCTACGACACCTGCAGTGGCGCTTATGGCCTCTAGGGGCACGAGTTACTTAGTACTGCTTTAAATAATGAAGTGTTCAGGGTGAAGTGTTAGCTTAGCATTCATTAAGGCTAAATGAGGTGTAGTTATTATAAAGTGTTGTTAAAGTTCTGTTAAGTTTTTGAATAAGAAAATCTGTAAAAAAAAAAAAAAAATGAATTAACCTTATTTGTTTGCGGTTCAAAACTCATTAAATCAGATCAGAATTTGGGCTGGGAATTGATTCATGATTCAATATGAGTGATTTTCAACTCAACTACGTACCATTTTTACTTGGATACAGAGATTTCTCAGAAGAACTAATGCTGCAAATAGTCGGCACATTGAGTTGCCTTGAGTGTGAAATAAACTTGCCTTGCCTAAAAACTAACTGTAACTCGGTAAATTAGTAAAAATATGAATATTGCATCTATATGAGCGCCAAAAAAGGAAAAACTCATTTTTGCAGGTTTTTAAAGCAGTACTAAGTAACTCTTCCCCCTAGAGGCCATAAGCGCAACTGCAGGTGTCGTAGCAAGTTACGATTTTTTAACGTATTAATTGTCTTGGAGAGTAAATACTACGCTAACAGGAAAGGCGAAGGGAGAGAGGGTTACTGTGCATCCAATTATACAATAGAAATATTTTTTTTCACTCAAACTTGGCTGTAAATACTGTTTAAAGTGACGTTAGCCCGAAGTTAGCTTTGCCCTTGGCCTGTTAGCTTCTTCTTGTGATTTCACTAGTGTGTATTGCTTTCTCCGGACCTGTGGCAGTCAAGTTGCAAACATGGTTTTCTGGTCAGAGACACCAGGGGGAGATGAAAGACCCTCCAATCATCCCATAAACACTTGTTTTACCCCCACAGGGACGACGGGAAGGATTTATTAAGGTAAACACGTTACTTAGTACTGCTTTAAATTGCGAAACTAGACTCTCTCATACACCTTATCTGTGATTTTGGTAGCTCTGTGAAGATCAAAAACTTGTGAAAAGTCACATCTGGACATTTTATAAATATTATTGCGTTTCTTTTTTTTTTAGTCTGAGGGGGCGTGGTCTTAGAAAACACTAATTATCTCAGTTTCTAGAAAAAAAAAATCTGAGATTTTGATCCAGACGATCCTCTGTTTAGCTTAGGATTTCTCAGGAACTGAGGCACGTAGAATTAAACTGTTTTCACCTACAGAGAGCTTAGAGTCTCACCTTTTAAATGAGCCACAGCCTGTGTCCATAACTATAACATAGAATACACTGTGGTGCTACAAATATCATGAAAAATGGTTAAGAATTGAACTCTTCTGTCTCATTTAGTACTGAAGATATTGTCAATTGAAGTAAACATATTGAATCGATTATTTAGACCCGCCCTCTAGTAAGAATTAGATATGGAAAAAAAATATTCTGAAAAAAGCTTCCAAATGTATTGAGTGGAGTCTGTAAAGTGTGGAAAAAGCCCTAAAGTTTAGTCCCTGTGAATGTTCCTCCCGTCTTTAGCCGCTGCTGTCTCCCACACAGGAAATGACCATATTTGGATTACAGCGTCAGGAAAAGATGGAAAGAAAGAAGGAAGAAAAGAAAGAAAGAAGGTAAGAGGGAAGGAAAGAAAGAAAAGAGGAAGGAAAAGATGAAAGAAAGAAGGAAAGAAGGAAGGTTTAGTCCCCTTGTCTGCACATGTACCCTGTGGATATTTCTCCCATCTTTAGCCGCTGCTGTCTCCCACAAAGAAGGAAAAGAAAGGAAAAAGAAGGGAAAGAAAGAAAGAAAGAAAGAAAGAAAGAAAGAAAGAAAGAAAGAAAGAAAGAAAGAAAGAAAGAAAGAAAGAAAGAAAGAAAGAAAGAAAAGATGAAAGAAGGAAGGGAAGAAGGAAAAAATGGAAGAAGGTATGAAAGATGAAAGGAAAGAAAGAAGAAAAGGAAGAAGGAAGGCCCTAAAGTTTAGTCTCTTTGTCTGCACATGTGTATGTTCCTCCCGTCTTTAGCCGCTGCTGTCTCCCACAAAGGAAATGCCCATATTTGGATTACAGCGTCATCTCGGCCACAGCCTTTCCTGCTACACGTGGATACCAAACATGTCCGTATTTCTGAATGAATAAAGAGTAAAAGCACTTCCTGGATGAATCTCCGGCTCAAAGCGACATAAAAACATCCTAAAGGCGGAGTTTGTTTGTTTTTTCCTCTGACATTAAAGCAATTCAGTTAGAAAACCCTCCAGAATCTGACCCCTGACCCCTGACCCCTGACCCCTGACCCGCAGCGCCTCTGTAATGAGCGAGTGTGGCTTTAAGAGACGACGCTCCCGCACTCCTCCCGTCTGTCGCAGAGCTTAGCCAAATAAAAGTCTCAAAAGAACAATTTGGCAGAAAACACTGCCGTTTTTCTCGTCCGCGGCGCTGTCACGAGTTCGCCTTCACGCGGCGATTATGTCCAGCAGGCGTCCCTTCGGCTGACGGGTTAATGACCGAGCAACGCCACACGAGACGCCAAAAAGCTTTTAAATCCAGCGTCTGTCAGCGCCACAATAACAGCAGACAGAAACAGCTCCTTTTGCTCCTTTTGGTTCTTTTTGTGAAAACCTTTTGTTATTGATCATGAAGCAGAAGCAATTTTAGTCAAAGTTGTGGATGGAATTTGCCACTGTGATTGTGCAGAACAAATAAATGCAGTTACATGAGTCGGAGTCGGTCTTATTCTGCTCAACTTTGTGTATTTTGAATATCTGATACCGGCCGTTATTTAGTAGGACTATTAAAAACTATAAAACTGATCTTTTGCCTCGCGTTGTTGCTGTGTTGTGTCACCTTTTTATATATTTTTTATTTTTTCAAAATTTTTGACACATTTTTGTTGAATATTTGTCACATGTTTGTTGAATTTTTGTTTGATTTTGGTAACGCAAAACTGGAGAAAATGGGATCCGTTCAGGTGGGAGTGAAGAGGTTAACCAGGAAGGTCCCACTGAGATTAAGAATTTCATCTTCAGGGAGTCCTGGCCCCAGAGGGAAATCTATTGTACATGTTTTTAGCGGAAACCTACGCAGGAGAACATGCAAACTCCACACAGAAGGTAGGAATTGAACCCGAGACCTTCTAACTGAAAGCACGAACGTCTATATCATATATTAGTTTCACAGTTTAAGTTGAATAACAGAATGCACTTTTTCACGATATTCTAATTGCATGACGAGCACCTGTACAGCCGGCCCCTCCCCCTTCCCGGCCGAGGAGTCTGATTGGAGGAAAAAGAGCATCTCCATCCCAGTACCTCCCACTTTAATGAGACACAAGATCAGGCCCTGCAGCTTTAATGCATCTTTATATGAGAAACCTGAGGCGCAGTGAGTGCCGGCGCTTCCATAACGACCGTGTTTCCGGGATGTTTTTATCCTCGTGGATGATCCAAACATGCGTGCGCGGCTCGGTGACGGCGGCCGAGCTCGGAATAACAGTGTCCGGGCCGTGATGGATTCGTGAGGACAGATGGTAATGAACCCACCTGCTCCTCTGTCGGCGCCGCCTGGAGACGAGCTCCCTGGAGGCGCCGCTGCCAGACCTCGTTACGTCCGGGTTTAAGGTTTGGCTCTCCCTTAGGTTTCCTTCTCCGGCTCTCTCGGTTTAGCCCGGCCTCAGTCCTGCCCCGGTCCTGGTTTAGTCCAGGTTTGGTCCCGGTTTAGCCCTGGTCCTCTCCGTGATGCTCAGTTTCTCCTGTTGGCTCCTCTCACATCAACACCTGCGTCAGACTAACTCGCCCAGACACTGCCCTCAGTCCGACCTCCACGAAACAGGACAAAGCCAAACACGAGACGGTGGAAGAAAATATAATAATATATACCATGGTCTGGGTGAATACTGGATTCTGATTGGCTGGTGCATTATTTTGGTATAACCGCACACGTAGTCCGGTAGTTAAATCACTGGGATATCACTCCGCTGTGGCGTCGCCATAGCAACGCATGACACAGCTGAATCAGATAAAGGCGTAATTAGTGACTGACAGAAACGTATGAGATGGATTTTGTTTAATTTCAACGTTTTTGGCCAAAACAAAACGTTTGCTAAATGTTTGTAGAGCAGAGTGAGCAGCTTGGTTAGCTACTGTTAATAACATATGAGCTTTACATTTCTATTGAAAACGGTTAAGGCTATTCATCATTTTCAGGCGTACATAAAATGATCCTGCATTGAAGCATATTTGTCTGGATTAGTAAAGTCAAACATAAAAGTTTGAGTTGGGGGGGCCCAGGTGTGAGCGACTCCACCGCAGCTGTTTCCATAAACAGTTGAGCTGGTTGAGCTAGCTAGCTTTAGCTTCAGGTTAAACAGCGTAAAAGGTAAATAACTCCTGCCCACGAGTGCCGCATATCGGTGTTTACTTCCAGGGAAAAGTGTTTCCGGGTTAGTCCTGTTGTGTTGTGATTCTGTGCTGATGTTGTGTCGTTGAGCCTGACTGAGATCCTCGTAATAGCTGCGGAGAAAGACTCGCTCTGAGACCAGCCTTCAGTGACCGGCTAATAACCCACACAAAATAGTCCCGTAGTCTGGCATATTTAGTGAGTTTAGTCAATGAAACAAATATTTATTATAAATGTTACGTTTGTGGGACCCTGGTATAAGCGGATTAAACAACGAGGAGCCGCATTAGACGTTATAAAGCACTTCCACTGTGCGTCGTGGTGTTCTTGACTCCGCGTCGTGCATTATAACCGTCTAATGCACGGCTCCTCGTCGTTTAATCCTTACATAATAATCAGGAGACGCTTTTAGCAGATACTTGGAAATAATCTCTACATTACGCTTTGTTAGTTAGAAAAGACAAACAGCTGAAACTAAATAGCCAGTCGTTTCACTTCCTGGTTTTCACACGGTTCCCCTGTAAGCCCCTCCCACTGTCTTCCCCCTGCTCCCCTTTGCTGTGCAGCTGTTTCAATTAAGAAAAACAAGAGTGAGTGCATCTACTGTAACTGTGGTGAAGCGTTTTTACTCGGTGATGAAAGGATTACAGTCATTTCCAGACTATAAGCCGCTACTTTTTTCACACACTTTTTACGCTGCGGTAACTAATTAATATGATTATTAATAATATTATTTCAACTAGGGAGGCACCGACACCACTTTTTCTAAAACCGATACGAGTACTTTGATTTAAGTACTCGCCGATACCGATACGAGTACAAGGCATTTTCTTCAACATTACTTTTTTCACAGCAGATTGGTTTGTATTTAGTAAATTTACTCATGTACATTTCCTTAAGTAAAGTCGGCGACACATTTAAGAGCCGTTATATTAGAATTGTGCTGATGCCATTAAATATTTTATTTTCATTCAATATAATTTTGAATTTTTATTTCTCTGTCCATCATAGACAGAAAAGCCCATGTCCAAAAGCTCCCAATGCCAATGCAAATGCTTTGTAATAAGACGGACAGTGTTTATAATATATAATATACTACAAGAGAAAAAAATCTGGTATAGTCCCTTTAAGTAATATTTGACTGAGCAACTTTTACTTTTATCGGCGTGAAATTCTACCATTAGTTTTTCACCTTTGGTCCCTTGATTACTGCTAAAGCTAAAGCTAAAGCAGAACGCTCTAAGCCTCCATTATCCAGGATGTGTTCGGTTTAAGACTAAGCCCGGACTTAACCAGGTCTAAGCCCGGTCCAAACTTCCTCCTCCTCCTCCTCCTCCTCCTCCTCCTTCTTCTTTGCGTGATCCGAATCTGCCGCGCTCATTTTCAGTCCGCCGGAGCCGCGCCGCTTGTGACCCGGCGATAACAAAAGCCCGATCCGGCTCCCAGCAGCGGCGGCTAATTGGCAAAGTGCAGATAAAGGGATTAGCGCTGAATTATGTAAACCGCGTCAGCGAGTGCTGCCGGATCCGCGCCCCTCGTGTGGTTTGTGAGGAAGTGTAGCGTGGCTAATCCTGCCTGTACCTGGGCACGCTCGCCTTCGCCTTCGCCGCCGCCACCGCAGATTAGCTTTTGTGGCTCCGCGGGCTCAGACCTGGAGATGGGAATTTAAAAAAACGGACGCAAACACTCGAGGATGAAGAAAAACAGACTCACAAACTGAATTAGGAAGAAAGAAGCCGGGAGCAGAGTCAGAGTGTTTACCAGAGTTACTTTAAGGCGAGACGCTGCAGGTGAAAAAACTCAAATGTGGAGATATCGGTTTGAAAATGTGGCCGTAGATCAATGACATGAATGTGAGAAGAAAACGTATTGCAAGTTTTCTGTCATGTTATGTTTTATGCAGGAAAATGGCCACAATTGTCTTTAATTTAGACGACCAGATGTTAATAATGATAGAGCTGTTTTGGGGGATTTAGCTGTAAAGTGCCATTTTTCATGATATTTGCAGCACCACAGTGTATTCTGTGTTATAGTTATGGACACAGGCTGTGGCTCGTTTGAAAGGTGAGACTCTAAGCTCTCCATAGGTGAAAACAGTTTAATTCTACGTGTCTCGGTTCCCGAGAAATCCTAAGCTAAAAAGAGGCAAGTTCTGATCCAAATCAGTTTTTTTTCTATATTTGGAGATAATTAATGTTTTATCAAACGCTCTCCTTTCTTATTAACTCTCCTCTCTCCTCTCTCTCTCCTCTCTCTCCTCCTCTCTCTCCTCTCTCTCCTCTCTCCTCCATCCTTCTCTCCCCTCTCTCTCCTCCATCTTTCTCTCTCCTCTTTCCTCTCTTCTCTCTCTTCCTGTCCTCCTCTCTCTTCCTCTCTCTCCTCCTCTCTCCTCTCTCTTCCTCTTTCTTCCTCCCTCTCCTCTTTCCTCTCTCTCTCCTCCTCTCTCCTCTCTCTCCTCTCTCCTCCTCTCTCCTCCTCTCTCCTCCATCCTTCTCTCTCCTCTCTCCTCTCTCTTCCTGTCCTCTCTCTCTCTCCTCTCTCTGTCCTCCTCTCTCTTCCTCTCTCTTCCTCCCTCTCCTCTCTCTCCTCTTTCCTCTCTCTCTCCTCCTCTCTCCTCTCTCTTCCTCTCTCTCCTCTCTCTCCTCTTTCCTCTCTCTCTCCTCCATCCTTTTCTCTCCTCTCTCCTTCTCTGTCCTTCTCTGTCCTTCTCTGTCCTTCTCTGTCCTTCTCTCTCCTCTCTCCTCCTCTCTCTTCCTCTCTCTCCTCTCTCCTCTCCTCTCTCTCCTCCATCCTTCTCTCTCCTCTCTCCTCCTCTCTCTCCTCTCTCCTCCTCTCTCTCCTCTCTCCTCCTCCTCTCTATCTCAGTTTCAAGTCCATTTCCAACAACATCTTTGTCGACACGTTTTCAAACACGCGTGTTCTCGATCTCTCCTCATGGCGTGTGAACCCTTTAATATAAAATGTCCAGATCGTAACTTTCACAAGTTTTTGATCATCATTTATTTCACTTCTGTTCATCACAGAGCTCCCAGAGTCACACATAAGGTGGATTAGAGGGTCTAGTTTCATCATTCAAAAGCTTATTGTATATATGAGCCATTGTTTACATTTTGTTCATGAAAATACAGGACAATTTTACGCATAAAGTGCCTCATTATGGAAACACAAAACTTTCTCTCATATTGATGTCGGTAAAGTACATAGTTGCGGCACATTCATCACAATAACCCGCTGACATGTTTGTTCAGAGCCGAGGGGCGTGCACGTGTGGGGGCCGGGGGCGTGCACGTGCGGCGGCCGGGGCGTGCACGTGAGCGGCCGGGGCGTGCACGTGCGGCGGCAGAGGGCAGTAATCGGTCACGGCTGATTTATTCCCCCGGTTGTGAGTCGTTCTTTATCGCGACGCGCAGCTCGGACCGAAGGCAGAGGAAAAAACGGAGAAAAAAGAAAGAAAAAAAAAAGCTAAAATAATGTGTTTCCTGAGGTCTAACGAGCCGCCGACCTTCACAGAGCGCCGCCTCGTCTAAACCGAGGGCGGGCGGCCGTCGTAAAAACGGAATGACCGTTTGCGCTCATTAATAAAGACGGGACTTTGTGGAGTTAAGCTTCGCCGCCTCAGATCGATCAGATTAAAAGCTTTTGTACAGATTTGGGACTAAAATGTGACTAAAGCGAAATAAAACCAACTATTTAAGACCAATGTTGAGACTTTTAAGCTTGTTTTGTCTCTTCACGTTTTAGCTTTAATGTCAGAGTAAAAAAAAATAGACCGAAAACGGAATCCGGAACTACAAAGCTCTGCACCCGAGGTTTTCCCATCGACTTTTCAAAATCAATACATAAAAAAGATACAGATTTTCTTAAGCTTTGGATATTGGGTATATTTTTTATGGTATTTGGAAGATTAATATTAGTCTCTTCGATGACAACTCGCAACACCATCAGCGAACCCCCCAAGGCACGATGCATTATGGTATTGTGCAAGTAGTGAATTGGACGATATTCATATTAGAGAAATGATAATAAAATCTTTGAATGTTGAAGTAGAAAGAGCAGTGAGACCGTACACGGTTAATAAAGCCGTCCTGGTTAGGGCCGGGTAACGTTAATGCTCCAACTGTGGTATCGGGAAAAAGGTTTAGGCACTAGTGGTATCGATAAAATGAATGTACCAAAAGCAGGTACAGAAAAATATTGAATATTTTCAGATTCAAGTTTTGAAGCTGGACAGAATTAAAGTGACTTGGTTGTTTCAGCTCAAATCAAGTAATTTTTCCCTCCAATTTTGCCCAATTCATTTATTTTTTCCCATTTATTTTTTCCATTTCCCTCCAAATCTCTTCTTGTTTTCCCAATTTTTTGCCTATTATTTATGACACATATTTGTTCCTATTGTCCACCAATTTTAAACATTTTTACCCATTTCTTGCCCCTTATTATTCTCAAATTTCTCTCTATTTTTGCCCCATTTTCCTTACATTTTATTTTTTACCAAAAAAATATTTCCCTGAATTTTTGGCCCATTTATATCAGTAATATTTTCCCTATTTGCCCCCATTTTTCATTTTGTCTCAATTTCTTTATTTTTAAACACATTTTTTCCTCATTTTTGCCACAATTATTCCTCACACATTTCCTGACATTGGAGTTGAACCCGATGTTGTAAAATTGCAGATCTTCCAAACATTATAGTTCTTTCCTGGTTCTAGACGACAAATATTTCAGTATCGTTAAAGTAAAGGCTCTCGTCCTGGTCTCGGCCTGGTTTCCCGGCTCTCGTCCTGGTATCAGCCTGGTCTCAGCCTGGTTTCCCGGCTCTCGTCCTGGTCTCGTCCTGGTCTCAGCCTGGTTTCCCGGCTCTTGTCCTGGTCTCGTCCTGGTCTCAGCCTGGTTTCCCGGCTCTCGTCCTGGTCTCGGCCTGGTTTCCCGGCTCTCGTCCTGGTCTCGGCCTGGTTTCCCGGCTCTCGTCCTGGTCTCGTCCTGGTCTCAGCCTGGTTTCCCGGCTCTCGTCCTGGTCTCGTCCTGGTCTCAGCCTGGTTTCCCGGCTCTCGTCCTGGTCTCGGCCTGGTTTCCCGGCTCTCGTCCTGGTCTCGTCCTGGTCTCAGCCTGGTTTCCCGGCTCTTGTCCTGGTCTCGTCCTGGTCTCAGCCTGGTTTCCCGGCTCTCGTCCTGGTCTCAGCCTGGTTTCCCGGCTCTCGTCCTGGTCTCGGCCTGGTTTCCCGGCTCTCGTCCTGGTCTCGTCCTGGTCTCAGCCTGGTTTCCCGGCTCTCGTCCTGGTCTCGGCCTGGTTTCCCGGCTCTCGTCCTGGTCTCGGCCTGGTTTCCCGGCTCTCGTCCTGGTCTCAGCCTGGTTTCCCGGCTCTCGTCCTGGTCTCAGCCTGGTTTTCCAGCTCTCGTCCTGGTCTCGGCCTGGTTTCCCGGCTCTCGTCCTGGTCTCGTCCTGGTCTCAGGCTCTCGTCCTGGTCTCAGCCTGGTTTCCCGGCTCTCGTCCTGGTCTCGGCCTGGTTTTCCGGCTCTCGTTCTGGTCTCGGCCTGGTTTCCCGGCTCTCGTCCTGGTCTCGGCCTGGTTTCCCGGCTCTCGTCCTGGTCTCAGCCTGGTTTCCCGGCTCTCGTCCTGGTCTCGGCCTGGTTTCCCGGCTCTCGTCCTGGTCTCGTCCTGGTCTCAGGCTCTCGTCCTGGTCTCAGCCTGGTTTTCCGGCTCTCGTCCTGGTCTCAGCCTGGTTTTCCAGCTCTCGTCCTGGTCTCAGCCTGGTCTCGGCCTGGTTTCCCGGCTCTCGTCCTGGTCTCGGCCTGGTTTCCCGGCTCTCGTCCTGGTCTCGGCCTGGTTTCCCGGCCCTGGTCCTGGTCTCACCCTGGTTTCCCGGCCCTGGTCCTGGTCTCAGCCTGTTTTCCCGGCCCTGGTCCTGGTCTCAGCCTGGTTTCCCGGCCCTGGTCCTGGTCTCAGCCTGGTTTCCCGGCCCTGGTCCTGGTCTCAGCCTGTTTTCCCGGCCCTGGTCCTGGTCTCAGCCTGGTTTCCCGGCCCTGGTCCTGGTCTCAGCCTGGTTTCCCGGCCCTGGTCCTGGTCTCAGCCTGGTTTCCCGGCCCTGGTCCTGGTCTCAGCCTGGTTTCCCGGCCCTGGTCCTGGTCTCAGCCTGGTTTCCCGGCCCTGGTCCTGGACTCAGCCTGGTTTCCCGGCCCTGGTCCTGGTCTCAGCCTGGTTTCCCGGCCCTGGTCCTGGTCTCAGCCTGGTCTCAGCCTGGTTTCCATAGTGAGCGAGTCCCCGTGGCTGGTGCAGCAGATGGAGCTGGTTAAGTTACAGAGAAGCTCCATCTGAGCTGCTGAATATGGATGAGGCGTTTAGACTTTACCTGTGAACACTGTGTTTCACCTTCAGCGCTAATGCTGCCATTATCCACAACGTCTGCTCCTCTTTCCGAGGCTCCTCTTTCTGAGTCCACACACGAGAAGAGGAGGATTCAGAGACACGTCCAGCAAATAACGCTTTTAACCGTTTCAACACCTTCCTCTGTGGCCCCATGAGGCCGACTCTGGATCTGACAACACCCCGTATGGAAAACAAGAGACCCTTTAATTGTTTGTAAACATTCCAGGCTTAGCTGGAGGCGGGAAGCTGGATACAGTTTGGCTTTACCCAAATCAAAAAGACAAAAAAAAAAAAAATCATAAAAAAGGTGACTCAACACAGCAACAATGCGGGGAAAAAGATCAGTTTTGTGGGTCTTAGCTTTCAAATGAGGTGTTACACAGGCCTATAGCCAAAGAGGACAGAATGCATTTGGTTCAGGCGGGTGGTAAGAGGTTAAGCCACATCAGGACCACATTATGTAGTTGTAGTTTTACACTTATAATCGCTGGTTTTAGTTTAATCTTAATCCCCTTGATCACTTCCTGTCTCCAGATGATGTCACTGATGATGTCACTGATGTCAGCAGCGAAAGGGTCAATGGAAACTGAAAGTTCTACTGATGCTCAGATGATATTTGGACACAGTTACAAACCTCCTCCAGCGCAGGTATCAGGCGTTATTAGAGTTCTGTTCCCAGATAATCTCTTATAATGAGCAATGACCTCTCGGATATAACGTTACTCACACTCCTCACATAAACCCATCTGAGACCTGCAGGTGTCGAGACACTAAAGAGCAGGGACGCACCGATACCACACACTCGAACTCATTCATGAGGTCCCGATACCAGAAACCGATACCACCTGCCGTGTGTCCGGCGCTCTTACAGGAGCAGCTCTCAGCTGAGGAGAGAAGAAGCAACAAACTGGAGAATTCTTTAGTGTAAATACAATAATCCACATAGAGCTGACTTTATTACAGACTGCGCTCTCTAAACCAGAGTCTGAGCTGGATTTAACCAGAGCTAAATGTTGTTCGTGCTGCAGCGTCTGCAGTGTTTACAACATACAGGCTAACGTTGCTAACTCGCGGCTAACAGTTTGGGCCATTCTGACGCCGTTTTATGCCCAGGGGTTTATTTTTATTTTTTACATCTGAAAAACTAACCCAGCGACTAAAAAGTCCTCAGAAAATCCAAACTAAAGACATACAGCATGTTTATATTGAGCCAAAATGAGCTGCAGCAGAACAATGAAAACGCTGTAGCTTCTCGCTAAGTTACAACAAACACACGAGAAAATCTACAGGAGCTGAAGTAAAGACGAAAAGAGACCATTTAAGAAACATCTCAATACTATTGTTAAATAAAAATACATAAATGAATAAAGCACAGGCATTGGGAGCTTTTGGGCTTTTCTGTCTATGATGGACAGAGCAATAAAAATTAAAAAATATATTGAATGAAAATAATAATAAATAAATAAATGGCATCAGCACAATTCTAATATAACGGCTCTTAAATGTGTCGCCGACTTTACTTGTACTTGGAAATGTACATGAGTAAATGAACTAATTACAAACCAATCTGCTGTGAAAAAAGTAAGAACGTTGAAGAAAATGCCTGGTACTCGTATCGGTAGGGATGGGCACCGTTAAACGGTTCCTACTTGGAACCGACCGAAAAGCTTCGGTCGGGGGCGGTATCGAAAAATTTTAATTCTTTCGGTGCCAACTTCCGGTTCTTTATCTCTCCAGTCGTCAATATATGACCCTCAGCGAGTCTTAAAAAAGCAACATGAACGTGTGCAGGTACTGAGCGGCTTCAGCGCAAATGGAGCGAAGCAAAGATATATTTCATAGATGTAGCCTAACTTATAGCGAAGCAAAGCTATAACTTGCTAAACTTCTGTAACAGAGATGGCAGAGCCTGCGTCAGGACTGAGCCAGGACTGAGCCAGGACGTGGACTACACCGGGTAAAACCCAGAGCTAAACAAAACCAGTTATGAACCAGGACTAAACCAGGACTGAATAAGAAACTTGAGCTTTTAGTCAAATTGAAAAGCAAAAAAGAGCAGTGACAAGAAAGACGTCTTTACCTTTAGCGACAGACCCGGAGGCGGAGCTTACGTGCTCTTGTTTACAACTTTACAGCAGCTGCAGCGACAGGAATATCAAAGATTGTTTGTTGTTTGTTGAAAGTGAGGGCTCACTCTGTATTAGACATTGTTGGTCCAGTTTTGGTAAATTGTCAGTGGCAGAGTGAGCGCTCACACCATGCAAGGATCTTTGACGTGTGAAGTTGCTTTCGCTTCGTCGAACAGCGCAGTGTGTTTAGAAAAGTTTCGCTGAAAGAAAACCATGTCCTGATGTGGATCTGTCCTGTCTCTGCAGCTTAAGAGGTAATAACGTCCTTTCTTTCTTTTTATTACTGCTTAAGTGGAAATTGTGCTCAAAACACGAAGTCACAGGCGACGCTGCTGCTCCTGTGTATCTTCTGCTGTGCCGTTTCAGGATTTTTTCCTGAACTATACTTTTAATACACGTTATTTTTATTGAATTAAAATAACATAGGTATCGAAAAAAGTACCGTTAAGGCACCGGAACCGAAAAGCAGGTATCGTTAAAGTATTTGGTATCGAAAAAAAACGAACGGTACCCATCCCTACGTATCGGTATTCGGTATCGGCGAGTACTTAAATCAAAGTACTCGTATCGGTTTTAGAAAAAGTGGTATCGGTGCCTCCCTAGTTTATTCATCTGAAAAACTAACCCAGCAACTAAAAAGTCCTCATAAAATCCAGAATAAAGACATACAGCATGTTTATATTGAGCCAAAATGAGCAAAACAATCAAAATGTTGAAGCTACTGGATAAGTTACTACAAACACACGAGAAAATCCACACGCAGCTGAAGTAAAGGAGAAAAGAGACCATTTATCTGCAGTAATAAGTAACATTTCAGTACTATTGTTACATACAAATACATAAATGAATAAAGCACAAGCACTGAGGAGCTTTAGGACATGAGCTGTTCTGTCTGTGATGGACAGAGCAATGAAAATAAATTATGAAGAAATAATGTTGAATATAAAAAATAAAATAAAATGCCATCTGTTCAATTCTGATATAACTTCTCTTAAAAGTGTCGCCTCTTTTACTCAAGGAAATGTAAATGAGTGAATTAACCAAATACAAATCAATCTGCTGTGAAAAAGTCAGTCTGTAAACCGTGTATTCACTATGTTGGAGAAAATACCTTGTACTCGTATCGGTATTCGGTATCGGCAAGTACTTAAATCAAAGTACTCGTATCGGTCTTTCAAAAAGTGGCATCGGTGCCTCCGTACTCAATTTTTTGTTTATTTATAAATCTATCTCAACAGGACGATGCACATGGAAGAGAAAAGCCGCCATGTTTCCGCTCCGTAGTAAAAGGCGAGCGGTTTCAGTGTCAGATGGAGGGTTGTTGGTGCCGCTGTGATCCATACAAACAGGAGGTATTCCCCGAGGACCCGCCCCACGGCAGGGCTTATCCAATCAGAGCGCTCGGATCTGCAGCGGGATCAGAGCGGCCTCGCACCTGAATATAAATGTGTTTGTTTAGAGGCGGAGAGACGGAGAGGGACGGGAGGATCGCTCTTAAATGAAAAAGCAATCTTCAAAGTCTCCATGAGGTTTCATCATCTGGAACACAGGGCTCTACAAACTCGCTCATATCTAAGGCTTTTCTTAAATATTAAAGCTCCAGGACGTCCTCAGATAACTATGCTATGATTTAGATGAGGGGGAATGTAAACTCCAGCAAATACCTCAAATCCACTCCAATAGAGCGTTTTATCCTCATACAAATGAAGGGTGAAGCCAGACGATACACGATACAGGGGTGCTCAGAGTGGGGTGACCACCTTTTGCGCCGCATCTTGTTAAAACTCTCTTCCCATTCATTCTTAAAGGGATGTTTCAGGATTTTTGACATAGGACCTCATTTCCTAGTTATCCAGAGTGTTGCTGATTTCTGGAGATTTTTTTTTTTTGTAATACATGCAGTTCTTATGTTTGAAGAGTTTCGTGGCGCTAGGCTAGTGCAAGGCTAGTGCATTTCTATGGTATCAGCTAGCCTGCATTAAAAACAGTCTGACCCGCTGTAACACCAGACTAACCATATAAAAGTCTGTGTCCATAGAATCATGTTTGGAATATAACTGACCTGCATCACATGAATGATCGCATTTGAAGGGACTATTTTCTAGCAGATCACTCCGCCGCCGCGTAGCTTATACAACCACGAAGCTGATGCTGCTCAAATATAAGTTATTTTAAATGCAAAATGGTTAAAATTACTCTATGGACACAGACATTTATATGGCTAGTCTGGTGTTATAAGTGATTTGCCTCAGGTGCTCTGTGGAGCTAGCCTGGCATCCAGACTAATCTCCGATGTTTATTAATTAATAAACAGGAGACTAGTCTGGGGACCCTGTCGTAGAAAAGCTACTGCTTGAGGCGGGACTAATGTGGGACAACCGAAGCATAGCGGATGTGACGACAGAAACAGCGACAAGAAAGTTGTCGTCATTGGGACATTAACAATGGCGCTCCTGCCACACGGAGCTCAGTAAAGGACTTCTGTCGTTTATGTCAGAAAAACTTAAGAACATAAGCATACCGGAGCATTACGTGAAGTGGTCGCTTGTGCTGAAAAACTACAAAACAAAGGCGCAACAACGTGACCCCGTTCAGGGAGCTGCTCTGATTGGTCGGTCGGCTCCATATCGCTGCGTCACTTCCTTTGAAAGCGCGAGTGTTGCCAGACCCTCTTCTGTAAAGAAGCGGAGTCTGGTTGGCGAGACAACTGTGGAGCGGGTCAGACTGTTTTTAATGCAGGCTAGCTGATACCATAGACATGCACTAGCCTTGCATTAGCCTAGCGCCACGAAACTCTTCAAATATAAGAACTGCATGAATTACAAAGAGAAATATCTCCAGAAATCAGCAACACTCTGGATAACTAGGAAATGAGGCCCTATGTCAAACATCCTGAAATATTCCTTTAATTTATTTCAGGGACGGCGCATATTAATGAACATTTCTGTAAACATGCCAGAATAAGGTGGTGTTAAGTTGGTTGTGTATCGGACCCACAAAAAGCAGGAACTTGACTTAATTTGGACACTTTTATGCACTACTGTGTATCTGAAGTATAATCTTCAAAGGTCTGTACTTTTGTTCATGATTTCTAACGAGGTTTTGACCTAAATGTGGTGGATGCATCTGGATCTGTCATAATTTGCAATGTTTGATGCTAATGCTAACGGCTATAGAGCTCCACAGTCCCGCCCCTTGTGGTCCTGTTGCTCCGGAGGCAAAAAATTAAGAGTTTAACGTCACCGCAAAAGCTAATCAGCTCTGTAGCAATTCGTGACCATAAAATGTTTCATTTCAATCCAAAAAGAAGACGACATGTTGAAGAAAAGGCAAAGGTACAAGGCTGTGACATCATTCACTTCCTGACTATAGAAACTCCGTATCCCAAGAACCATTGCAACATCGCGCCCGCTGGTCAAGGCAACCAGGTTTTCAGCAAACACGGCGAGTTTCTTTTACTTTGCAGACAAAAGTTCTATATTATTTCACTATTAAACAATCTGAATCAGGCTAATGTGAATAAAAATGATGGTGGTTTGTTTAACTGGATCGTTGGGAACATTTTTTTGACGTTTTTCTTACTCTCAGTGTTAGATCTGGATAAAACGTCAACTATCTGCCTGCATTATGTTTGAATACATTGTTTATAATATGTTTTCTACATTACAATAAATAAACACGTGTGGGAACGTGAAGCTCCACCAATCAAAAGCCTCGTAGTAGATCATGGGACTCCCGAGCATCCTGGGTAATGTAGTTCTAGGACGAAGGCTCGCAGTTAAACTAGATGGATCTCAGACGTGCTTTTTTCACCTGCGTCTGACTTTGCGGTCGCTTTATAACCACAGAGCTGGATTCAGCCCGAGCTGACGGAGTTACGGAGTTAAAGACTTTATTCCAAATCAATACGGTCTCAAAGCAAAGGGGAGTTTTACTTCCGGACCGGAGAGGAGGCGGGACTGTGGAGCTCTATAGGACAAACACATTGAGCAGGCTAACGGGTAAGAGCGGTTTCTCCACCATAAACCAACTGTTCTAAAAGCTCCATAATTCTGCTGTAGCACCACATGTTTCAGATGTTTAAGAGATGAATCCAGATTTCACAGCATCTGGAGAAACGGAGCCGCCTTTGAGGGAATCTCACTCCAATATTCCGCCCCACGCCCCGCTCACCTTCTCCCTCGATCCGAAAACCTCTTCTCCCTCCCTCCCTCTCCTCTTCATTTCCTCTCGTTCCTCTCGCTCCCGTTATCTACTCCGAATTATCCGGCGTTACCGCGGCGACGCGTCTCCATAAACGTGATGGATGGTTCAATCGGAGCGCATCAAGGTGAGAATAACGGCGAGACCGGGAGGACGGCGGGAAGAAGAGGGGGAGAGGGAGGAGACAATCACGGAATTCCACTCCGGCGCCGGGACGGGGATGAATCCGAGACGCTGCAGGTGAACGGGGGGGAAAGTCTGGAAGAATGAAGATTTCGCTTTGTTTTGAAGCTCAATAAATGTGGAGATGTCGCTGCGAGAGTGGAATGAAAACCTCATTTGGAGAAACCGGACCTGAAGTTTTGTGATGTTTTCTCGTATTTATCTCCGCACACTTTAGCGGCTGCCGTCTTCCACAAAGGAAATGACCATATTTGGATTACAGAGCGTTGTCGGGGGGGATTTGTGAATGGATATGCGAGACACGGCAGGTGAAAGTATTGATTTTTCACACAGTGGTGGAAGTGGAGATATTTATCTATTTTCCTCCCTTTACATCTTAGTTTTCATGTATAAAAATGACAAAACTCACCCGCATGATGTTTATTTTATGATGTTTTGTCTGCGAGGTGGGGGCAACCCGGAAGTAGCTGCTGCGCCGCATAGAAAGTCCGTCTTTCCCGCGGGTTTTCATTCATAAATATTGTCAGATTTTACATCCACGTGTCCTGCTAAGGGGCCCCGTGATGACGCTTTCACCCAAATATGGTGTTTTTCCTCCTACGAGACGCTGGAGCGGAAAAGTGGACGAACGGGCCGAGCATGCGCACTCGCTACAAAACTTTAGGGCTGGTTTTCTCTGAATGAGAGAAGCCGCACTCGGGCAGAGCCTGAGCCCTTATAGAAGCTCCCACAGACTCCAAACTTTACAGTCTGAGACACAACAAGATTTTCAAGGTTTTTTCAGAGGGATTTTTTAATATCTAATTCCTAGCCTGATTTATTCAGCTTTGAAACCAAAAAAAACGAAATTTGAGTTTTTACAGATTTTTTCACTGATGATTAGTTTATTGAAAAACTAAACAAAATATCCAAAATCCCCTCTGAAAAAATCTTAGTCACTAATATGTCAATAAAATAAAACCATAAAATTTAATCTGGCTCAATTCATTACTTTGATTTAGTTGCCCAAAATATAGGCATTTTCATGCACAAAATGACTTATTTTTTTGTAAAAACATAAAATGATAGAAAAAATGCAATACATTTTTTCTCATGTTTATATCAGTCATGTTCAGCAAAAGTTTCAAATTGACATCTCTACATTTTTTTTCCCTATTCACCTGCAGTGCCTCGCCTTAATTCTGAATCTAGACACTCTAATCCACCTTAAGTGTGATTTTAGGAGCTCTGTGATGAACAGAACTGAAATAAATGAAGATCAACAAGTTGTGAAAAGTCACGATCTGAACATTTACGCCGGGCTCACATCAAGCGGAAAGAAAACGCTTTCCGTGGCTCAGCTCGCTCGACTTCCTCGGCCCGCCCCCCGTGTGCAGGAGCCAATCACGCACCGGTGTCTGTCAGAGCTTGTTCTGTGGTTGGTGCCGCCGCCGGAAATGGCTCTGTATTTGCACAGCGTTGAAATGTTTTTAACGCTCGTCTCCGCACCGGCCGCCCGCTGTCCTGTGGATTTCCGGAGGCTTCTTTCCGGTCGCCCGGCAGCGTAGGGAATGAATGGAAGCTCGCCGCTCTCCGCTCTCCGCCGCTCTAGGTGTGAGCCCGGCGTTAATCATAACGCGGCAGAAATGACCAGGCTAGAGCTGCAACTAACGATCATTCTTACGATTAATCGATTAATCGCTTGGCTGTGAATGGTGTATGAAAATAAGATTTTTTCATTTCTTTTTATCACATAAAGCTAAAGTGGCGTCGCTTGAGGACGTGTTGATGGAGTAAACTTAAAGTAAATGCTTGTTGGAGGCTCTTAGTGCCAGTGGTAATTTCGTCGACTAAAATATTTAGTCTTAATTTTAGTCAAAGTGTTATTTTTTCAAAGTGTTATTAGACTAAAATGTCCAGATATTTTAGTCGACTAAAATAAGACTAAATAAAAATGAAAAGGAGAGACTAAAATCATCCAAACTTCCATTGAGCGTCTGAAAGAGCCTCAGATCATGTAAATCCTCTGCCAAAGGATCAGCTCTGAGCTTTGTTCATGTGGAGCAGAAACATGAAGCAGAGGAACAAGATTAAACATGATTATAATGAATATTATAAATATAAGTCGACTAAATTCGTCTTAAATTTAGTCGACTAAAACTAGACTAAAATTGAAGATATTTTTTTGACAAAACTAGACTAAAATCAAATTACATTTTCGTCAAAAGACTAAAACTAATTAAAATATGTTGTCAAAATTACCACTGCTTAGCGCTAATTCTGATTTCTGATTGGATGAGACACAGAAAGATATTCATGAAATTTACAATGCACAAAACACTACATACACTTACTATGAAAGTAGGATTTCATCAAAAATACTACATTTTTGCTCCATTTGAGTCTGTGTGAACCAGAAAACGATTAATCGATTACTAAAATAGTTGTCGACTATTTCAATACTCGATTAGTCATCGATTAATCGATCAGTCGTTTCAGCCCTAGACCACGCCCCTCATTAGTTCATCGTGTGTTTTCAAAGCCCCGCCCATCGGTCTTGCATAAGGCTGCGCGATATGGAGTCATATCCCGATATATTTTGGTTGAATATCGATATACGATATAGATCCCGATATTGTGAGAGCACAATATGGAAAAACTGTGGCCTGTTCCTTTAAAACAAAACTCACGCCCAGAAAGTGACAGTTGTGTTTCATAAAACGCAATATCTCTGTTTCTAGAAAAAAAAACAGTGATTTTGATCAAAACGAGCCTCTGTTTAGCTTAGATTTCTCAGGAACCGAGACACGTAGAATTAAACCTTTTTCACCCACGGAGAGCTCAGAGTCTTAGCTTTCAAAGGAGCCACAGCATGTGTCCACAGCTGTAACACAGAATACGCTGTGGTGCTACAAATATCCTGAAAAATGGTCTGGATTGTTGGCACTCAATGTGTTAAAAGGAAAATTTTTGTAGAAAAGTTGAGCCGTCTTCTCATTTCTCAGTTAGCGCTGTATTCTTTTGGAAAAGTATGAAATTACGAGATGCCAAAACTTCAGCTGAATGTGTTCTGGAACATGATTTTCGTAAAATAGCCAAGAAATGTCATTATTTTCCAAGAAATTTAAATTTAATTCCAGTCTGAGTCCAATGTTATGCTCGAATGATCCACCGAGACACACAGACAGCGGGAAATCAAACCGACTGACTAACCACTAAGCCACCAGTCGCCTCTGCACAGGTATAATAAAGTATAACAGGTATAATAAAAACAGAATCCACTTCTCCACTATGACGGAGATGCACAAACAACAGGACGCAGCAGCAGCAGGAGAGACGGCAGGTCCACAACACCACGTATGCTACTTTTGGAAAGGGAAGTAACAAGGCCAAACTCTCACTGGATTAATATTCCTCATCATGTCCACTACCTGTGTACTTTATCTCAGCCAATTTTACTGTGAAAATAGAGAGAAAATACAAAAGGAAAGTGCTCACAATCGCCACTGTGATCGCTATCCAAAATGCAATATATGCTACTTTCGGAAAGGGCTGAGAAAAACACCGTGATCTGATACAAAACCCTCACTTGATTATTATTCCACAACGCGTCCACTGCCAGTGAACTTAATTTCAACTGATTTCACAGAAGAAATCCTGAGAAAATCCAGGGCAAAATGCCTACGATTGGCACTGTAATCACAGCCCGTATCGGTATTGGGAAAAGTATAGTTCAGGTGGTGTCAGTATCACAAAGTATCATTATCCTCATAACTCCCACCTGAACGGATCCCATTGTCTCCAGTTTTGCTTTACCCTAATCAAAAAGCTTCTTGGGAAAAAAGCACCAAAACAGCCACAAAAAACGAGAAGAAAATAAGGATGTAAACGCAACAAAAAAAATTACAAAAACTGAACAAATATTTGACAAAAAATGTGACAAAAAATCAACCAACAAGTGACCAAAAATGTATAATAAATGTGAGAAAAAAGGTGACACAACACAGCAACAACACGAGGAAAAATATCAATTTTGTGGGTCTTAGCTTTCAAATGAGGTGTTACACAGACCTATAGCCAAAGAGGGCAGCATGCATTCGGTTTAGGCGGGTGGTGAGAGGTTAAAGTACCGGTATAAAAAATATGTCATAGTACCCAGCCCTAGTAGCTCCTACAGATACTTAGTGTTCCAGTCTTGTACTTTGTTTTGGAATTGAACCACAAAAATCAAAGGTAAATTTGAATTTTTAATGCTTTTTTGACTGATAACTAATCAACAAAATAAAACGTATATTTAAACTTGGCTCTATCCATTATTTAAATTGTGTTGTGAACATACACTGCGTTAACAATTCAATGAACAGTTTAGGGGAGATATATGGTTTATGCAGAACTTTAAATATTCTTTGTAGCAGCTGTTCTCTTAATCTGATGTGTTTGTCTGGCAGAAACCGTCCTCATTGTGCCTTTATCTGAACAATAATAATAATAATGCCTTACACTTGTAATGCGCTTTACAAGCCTGTATTAACAAGTTTCTCAAAGCGCTACATTGTCGTCATTATTCATTCACTCCATACTCGGTGGTGATAAGCTACTGTTGTAGCCACAGCTGCCCTGGGGTAAACTGACGGAAGCGAGGCAACCAGTCTGCGCCATCGGCCCCTCCGACCACCACCAACCACTCACTCACACACCACATTCACCCCAGGCTTCCTGGTGTTACCAAACGGTCTCCCATCCAAGTACCGACCAGGCCCTTCCCTGCTTAGCTTCCAAGATCTGACGGGATTGGGCATAGCAAAGGCGGTATGACCTGAACAAACCTGTGTGCTCTGAATCAGCCACAAATCTCTTAAAGCAGTACTAAGTAACTCTTGCCCCTAGAGGCCATAAGCGCCACTGCAGGTGTCGTAGCAAGTTGTGTTTTTGTACTCATTAATCGTCCGTGAGAGTAAATACTGACAGAAAAGGCGACGGGACAGAGGGATATTTTTCATCCAATTACACAATGGAGATAAATTTGTTTCACTCAAACTTGGTTGTAAATACTGTTTAAGTAGCGTTAGCCCGCAGTTAGCTTTGCCTGTTAGCCTGTTAGCTTCTTCTTCGTGATTCTTTTAGTGTGTATGCTTTAACAGTACGATGCTTAACCTTTCATGAAACATCGAAGGTTTTCACACCTCGTCCAAGGCATTCAACTATTTCACACTTTCCATCAGCAGATCCTTTTTCTTTCCCTTAATGCTTGAAAATGATGATCTGCTTAATAATGTGGAACGTCCTTTTTCCGTAGTTTTTCCCTTAACTGGGCTTTTTTACCTTCATGGCACTGAAATACAATTTGCATAATAATTGTTACACCATGGTCTGGGTGAATACTGGATTCTGATTGGCTGGTGCATTATTCTGGTGTAACCGCACACGTAGTCCGGTAGTTAAATCACTGGGATATCACTCCGCTGTGGCGTCGCCATAGCAACGCATGACACAGCTGGATCAGATAAAGGCGTAAATAGTGACTAACAGGAACGTATGAGATGGATTTTGTTTAATTTCAACGTTTTTGGCCAAAACAAAATATTTGCTAAATGTTTGTAGAGGAGAGTGAGCAGCTAGGTTAGCTACTGTTAATAACATATGAGCTTTACATTTCTATTGAAAACGGTTAAGGCTATTCATGATTTTCAGGCGTACATAAAATGATCCTGCATTGAAGCATATTTGTCTGGATTAGTAAAGTCAAACATGTTAGTTTCAGTTGGGGGGGCCCAGGTGTGAGCGACTCCACCGCAGCTGTTTCCATAAACAGTTGAGCTGGTTGAGCTAGCTAGCTTTAGCTTCAGGTTAAACAGCGTAAAAGGTAAATAACTCCTGCCCACGAGTGCCGCATATCGGTGTTTACTTCCAGGGAAAAGTGTTTCCGGGTTAGTCCTGTTGTGTTGTGATTCTGTGCTGATGTTGTGTCGTTGAGCCTGACTGAGATCCTCGTAATAGCTGCGGAGAATGACTCGCTCTGAGACCAGCCTTCAGTGACCGGCTAATAACCCACACAAAATAGTCCCGTAGTCTGGCAGATTTAGTGAGTTTAGTAAATGAAAAACACATTTATTATAAATGTTACGTTTGTGGGACCCTGGTATAAGAGGATTAAACAACGAGGAGCCGCGTTAGACGTTATAATGCAGGAGGAACAACACTGTGTCGGGCGTTATAACCGTCTAATGCGGCTCCTCGTTGTTTAATCCTTACTTAACACAATGTAAAGGCAATTTCAACCATTTTTACACATTTTTATATGAAAACATTAACTGACGAAAAACTTCCAATACATTTTCCCCTCATATTCATGTCAGTAATCTGCAGCAAAAGTTTGGAAGTCATCTCTCTCTCCATTGAATTTTTTTCCGTATTCAAAACGATGTCTCGCGACTTGACGTTTTGCTGAATCGAAGACGGTCGACAGTTTTATTTCCTGCTGGTAAACGTGTGCCTTCAGCGGCGTGTGGTGGCGGCGTGTGGGCGGCGTGCGGGCAGTAGTGTTTGGTTCTTTCAGACCCGGTGAATGACTCTTTCAGGCCTCGGCTGCGGCGGCAGAGACAGATTCAGAATAAAAGTGCAGACGTCGGCGAAAGGAGATTCATTCACTCAGAGAGGTCTGGACTTTTACCGCGGAGATGTCTCTGTCAGCGCTAAATACCACACACACACACACACACACACACACACACACACACACACACACACACAATACTGCACGATACTGAGGAATACTGCAGTACGTGAGGAGCCACAACAGACGAGTAATTACTGCTTAAGTTACAAAACCATTTCTCTCATGTCGATGTTGTGATCTGAGGAAACGAAGCACTGCAGTAATGACGGCGGCGACAATAAAGACGGGAAAGTTTATGGGCCAAGGCGACGAATACCGACTTTTGATGCAGTTTCGGAAATGATCCACGAGCAGGGCCGGATTTACGCAGGGGCTTACAGGGGCTCAGCAGGTTGAGGGGGCCCTGGACATAGGGAGAAAAGGAGAGACTCCCTCACACGTTCGGCTTAATCAGATGACTTTGTACCCGAGACTAAACCAGGTTTAGCTCAGAGGAGTGGAGATGTTTGTAAAGAAAACATTTCAAACAAACACCATGAGATTTTGTGTTTCCATTAAAGGGGTCGATCTCTGGAATAACTGTACAGAGGATCTCAAATTATGTCCCTCTATCTTCCACCTAAAGAGAATGTATAGAAGTATTATACTTGAAAAATACCTTAATTCTGTTTACTAGTTTGTTTAAGACTGTCAACTTACTCCTTTTGAATGTCTGATGTAATGTTGGAAAGTTAACAAAAACACGCGCTGTAAGTTTAAATAAAACAAGGGTAAGCAAAATAAGCATTAGCTTCAGCCTGTACCTTTTCGGTCATTTTGTATGTTATGTTATGAAGAAGTATACTTAACTGAATGTAAATCTTTTGTTATAATTTTGACCGAATAAACTGAAACTGAAACTGAGGTCTAAACAAGGTCTGAGCCATTTTCAGTGAGTTGACAGTGGGAAATAATATGTACCTATTGGTCGGTTAAAGTGCATGAGAGCAGGGCTGCAACTAACGATTATTTTGTAATCGATTAATCTATCGATCATTTTTATGATTAATCGAGTAATCGCTTGGCTGTGAATGGTTTTTAGTCACATATAGCTTAAGTGGCGCAGCTTGAAGATGTGTTGATGAGTAATTTAAAGGGAAATGTTTGTTTGGAGCCTCTACTCATGAAATGAACTAAATGTACACAGACCCTAACTATATAAACAAAGTAGGATTCCATCAAAAATACTACATTTTTATGTCATTTTTACTCCACTTTAGTCTGTGTGAAACAGAAAACGATTAGTCGATTACTAAAATAGTTGTCAACTATTTCAATAATTGATTAGTCATCGATTAATCGATTAGTCGTTTCAGCCCTACATGAGAATGCACCAAATTGCACCATTAAGAAAAAAAGTCTTTGTGGGAGGACCCCCAGACCCCCCTTTACATATGTTCCTCCACGAGGGCCGCAGAGCGGGATCATTATGTTAAACTGTTTATTTCTCACAAATCTGTCTTTTTTTACTAGTACTACGTTTAAGAATTTCTGCATGTTCACAATATGTATTACTAAAATCCGGGCCTGTCCACAAACACAAATACCAAAAAAAGGAGCCGGTAAAAATGGAATATGAAACAAGGCAGAAACTAACGATTATTTAGGCCATTGTTGAATCGCTTGGCCATTAAAGGTGCATAAACATCATTCTCCCACATGAAGCTAAAGTGTCACATGATTAACGGATGCATCAAACATCACAAATCCTGAACGATCCAGATGTTTTCAGCTGTTGTCAAACATCAGCCACATTTAGGGCAAAGCCTCGTTGGAAATCATTAATGAACCTTTGAAGATTTGACTTTAGATACAAATTAGCGTCTTAAGTGTCCTCTGAGCTAAATGCCAACAGTCATACCTGGTCATACTTTAATATCGCGCCTGGCTTCTCCATTTATCTGTACGGAGATAAAAGGTTCAAACAGGGACGCTGTAGCTTCAACCTCGGTGATGTTAAAGTTTAACAGTTCGTATTCGACTGGACGTGTCCCAGAATGAACTGATCTCCTCTCAGTTTGCGACGGGACATTTCTGTAATAAAAAAACACATCGTCCCCGTCTCGACGCCGACGCCACAAAGCGTTCTGTAAACGGCTCCGATCCCTCAGCAATAAGGCTTTTCTTTCGGGGCAGAGAGCTGCATTGTGGGAGCTGGAGTCCAGACAAACGCAGCAGAGAATGAGGCGCGGAGCACAATGGGCCAGACACAGATTTAACAAAACCAGCCCAAATGAAGCCGTCGCCTCAGGGCGGCGCGGCCCGACAGCGGCGTGGCACGGCGCCCGCACGGCGCCCGCTCGGAAACAGCCGACGCACAGACACGAGGACGATGGTTCTGACATGGACGACATAATCAAGGGAGTTAGAAGGTCAAATGTATAATGTTTCTGTGTCGTTTTAAATAATGCCTTTCCTCCGCGCTGATTCACAAATACTGACATGTTTGGTATCCACGTGTAGCAGGAAAGGCTGTTGGTGCTGTGTTCACGTGGACCGGGGTGCTGTGTTCATGTGGACCGGGGTGCTGTGTTCATGTGGACCGGGGTGCTGTGTTCACGTGGACCGGGGGGGTTTGTTCATGTGGACCGGGGTGCTGTGTTCATGTGTTTTTTATATGGGAAAGTGAGGATTTGATTTTTGAAAACGGACCTTTATTATTGACTAGCGCTGAGCTCATCATTAAAGGATCTGTATCTGTTATTTTAGCCTTTAAAGTAAAGTATAGGCATTTATATGACACTATGGAGTGCTCATTTTTATGATAAGTATTTTCTGAAGGTATTTTTCAAACCCAGAAGACACACACTAACACACACGCTAACACACACGCTAACATACATGCTAAGACACGCGCTAACACACACATGCTAACACACAAGCTAACACACACGCTAACGCACACATGCTCCGTCATCGTCGGTTATAAAAGTGAATACACTTTGGTTCTGGTGAAGCTTCACAAACTTCCATCAGAGACAGTCACAGAAAAACAATATTTTGGTGAAAGTCGCCGAATCCCAGAGAGAAATTCCAACTTCTGCCGAGTTTCCTCTTCTTTAGGAAGGTTGAATAAAGGTTGAATAAAGGTTGAATAAAGTCCTCGTAGCCAAAAGCACTTTTCTCCGTGACATTATCGTTAGGTAAGAAAAAAGAACAGGTGTGTCCAGTTATAACGAGCTCCATCTTCACAGCTTTCAGAGCAAACATGACGTCTGTTCAGACGCTCAGTGGGGCGTTTGTTTTCACTGCAGGGGCAGCGCGGACGCCCCGGGCACTTCCTTTGTTTTTATTTTTTTTATTACGACAGAAATAGGCATGTAAGGCGTTACATTACAGAAGTTGTGCTTTTCCTGTTTGACAAAACGTCAGAGTGTCACAACTCAGTGGTTTTCCAGGAGAGGGCGGAGCAGGATTCAGGAGGATTACTGAGAACTGTGAATGAAGCCAAAAACCACTCTGGGGATGTTTTTGATCAGGAAAGAGCATAACAACATGGCTAAAAGCTCCAAAAAGTCGATTTTGCATCATGTAGGTGCTTTAAATGTGTTGTTAGCGTCTCAACGTTAGTTTGGCAGCTTTAAAAAATATCACGTAAATTCACTTTTTCCTAGAATTGTTGTCGGGCATTTGACTCATGACGACCGCTCACACTAAACTAATAAAAGTAGTGTTTAAAAGCTCACATTAGACGATACAAGAACAAATCATCAACGAAATCCCGTGAACGCACCATGTGACCGAGATGACGCTGTAATCCAAATATGGGCATTTCCTTTGTGGGAGACGGCAGCGGCTAAAGACGGGAGGAATAAACACAGGCGCATGTGCAGACAAGGGGACTAAAGTTTAGGGCCGTTTTCATTCCACTCTTTAACAACATCTGCACTTTAGTCGCTCCATGAGACTCCCCACTTTTGAATTGTCACATATTTTATGGCTGGGTCGATCCACTATCACGATACTCAGGGGTGGAGCCGATACATATTGTGAAACATTATGTAGGGACTTTAGGAAAGACTTATGGTCACATGGTCAAAGCCCTACTTTCCCTCCTGATATTTCTGTCAGTAACGTTCAGTAAAGTTCCACATCGACGTCTCTCTCCGCGTTCACCTGCAGCGTCTCGCCTTGATTGTGATTCGTGTTGGTGGCAGATCCGTGGCCGTGTTTTCTGTATTCGCAGCCACAGAGCGAGATGATCCTGTGTTTGATCGCAGCTGTTTACACACGCCTCATTATTCTGACATTAATATTCAGGTTCTGCTAATGCGGCGGCTCAGGCTGAAGGCGAGGCGTGCTGAACCGCCGCTCTGCCGACGCCCACGGAAACGGCAAACAACCACACACGGCAGGTGAAAACACTGCCTTTACCCCCCCTGAAGAGAGGACAGGCTCTACAGGCCGGCTTTACCCAAAAAAGGCAATCAAATAGCAACAAAAACAAGAAGAAAACTAGGGTCAAAACATCACAAAAGAGCAACAAAGATGTGGCGAAAATGTAGTGTTGTCCCCGACCAAAAAACACCCACCGAGGAGCGATTGGTCGACCAAAAGGGGGCGGGGCATGACGCTGACAAAAGTACAACTTTTCTAATCTCTCTCCCTCTCTCTCTCTCTCAAACAAAAACATTTCACACAAACAATTCAAACTTCACTCTGGGCCAGATCTTGTGACTGTCTCAGTCCGTGCGCAACTCTAAACGCAACGTGGTGCACGCGTGATCTTGCAGGCGGCTCAGGTTTTGCGCTAAAGGCGGCGCCACGAGGGAGAGGGCGTTATTTAAGAAGAAGAGGCGACTGAGGCTGGTTCATTACAAGCAGCACAATTGAAAACAAAAGCAAAATTGCCTTGAAAAGTCTGTTTGAGCATCAGCTACGCGCAGGTTTACTTTGATAGATCAACGCGTTCACCCCTAACACCAAACACACCCCTAACAGCAAAACAACAACAGTTTCCATAAATAAACCACACGTGCCTCAAGTGCCACAACACCAGGTCTGATCTGAGTTTTAAGGAGACGTTTCCATCGTGTGTCAGTCTTTACCTCCTGATGATGCTCCTCGTGGAGCCACAGCTCAGTCCAAAAGAAAGAAGCGCATTTCACAGGGCACAGAGCAACTTTTTTTTTTTTCCATTTCAGCCGCTCCAAGAATCCTGCAGCTGTAACGCAAATGTTCCAAAACGCTACAGTTTTCTTGTAACTGCTGCATAACTCTGTAACTCCTCCGATATGACAGTTTCTGATCAATTAAATCCTGTACTTTTCGTAACTTTGCTCATTCGAACGGTGTCCAACGTCTTGGATCTGCAGTGAGCGGCTGCAGCAGCGGAGGAACACTTTTATTTCTTTAATCTTTATTAAACATTGCGCTGCATCATGTATATTATGTGTTTACCGGAGAACCCCCCCTTGCAAACCACCGCCTTCCGCAGGTCTGGGGAAAGCATGGGGAGGGGGCGGCACCACAACATCGCACTGCGAGTCTGTCCCCCCTCCTGTCCTGCCCACTTTTTGCTCCAGGTCTGACACTGAAGATTGCAGGGAGCGCCACCGTCTGCGCAGTCGTCTGCTCTACAGCCTGCGCCATGAACCACAAGATCTGGCCCTATAACTGTTTTTATAATGAAATATTATCCCAAGGTAAAAGATAGACCTGCCACAGACCCCTTGGGTAAATCGAAAGCATAGACAAAATGTACATACTTTTTTTAAGCGTATATTATAATATTCTATTGTCGCATTGTGTGCTATTTTACCAGAGTGCCATAATATGTGCCATAATTTTATTTTAGCCATTTGTTTTTTTCTCTGTTTTTTAAGAATTATGTAGGCTAATAATGATCCGATTTCGTGCGGGGAGTCACGAACCCCTTTAACTGATAAAATGGGGGTCGCGGCTCCAGAAGGTTGAGAACCACTGGACTAAAAAGGGGGCAGCCCTGGCACAAAAATGTGACAAAAATGTGTCAAAAAAGTGAAAAATATGAAAAAGAACTTCAAAAAAAGGTGACGACAACACAGCAACAACTCGAGGAAAAAGATGCCTTAAGACCAGTGTTGTAGGTCTTAGCTTTCAAATGAGGCATTACCTCAAACACTCCAGTCAAGGAGCTTTTTGGATCTGGATAACGCTGAACTAGTTTCCTCCCCATGTCTTCAGAGCCTTTTGCACCGGAGACCAGTTTGAGACTCGAGTTTCCGCTGGTCAGGCCTCGATGAAAACAAACAGGTTTGATTGAGTCACTCCTTTCCAGCTCCCATTCCGGTGGATCATCCCTGAGTTTACCTCCATCCGCCGCAGTTTAGCCAGTTTTCTCTATTTACCGCACGTATTGTCCACTTTTAGGAAATCTCTCGAACTTTAGGGCCGTTTTCTTTCCTCTCTTTACCAACAGCTGCACTTCAGTCGCTCCACACTTAACTAAACCACACCATATGTACACACACTGCTCATATCTGGCAACCCTGCGTGTGACACTGTGGCAAAATCAACATACAGCATATCAACATTCATGATTAATTGTTTGAATAATAGTCATTTCGTACCATTCCTTCCATAATTGAGCAGCCCAGAGGAGCTGAAAGGTGAGCTCTCCCCCTCCCTCTCTCCTAAACGTCTTAATTACTTCTTCTCCTGTTCGTTTGTTTCCACTCGTTTAGCTGCAGACTCTTCCAGGTCAGAAGAGCCTCCGAATCCTCTTCTGCACATTAGGCACATTTAACAAACGAGAAACACGAGCACAGACACACTTCTCGGTTTTATAAGACTCTGAAGAGGGAAAGTTATGTTGAGATATTGAAATGTTTCTCTGAGATTACTGATATATATATATACATGATATATATAAAACATCTCCAAGATTACTAATATAAATATACAGTATAAGGATAAACATGTGCTGCTTTAGTTAGAGGCGATAGTTTAGAGCAGCGGTTCTTAAAACATTTCACCCAGCGCTTCCCCATGAAATATCCTTCCAAGTACCACCAGGTCTAGATAAAGAGAAAGAGAAAAAGTGAGCAAAAAAGTGACAAAAAAGTGACAAAAATGTGACAAAAATTGGGCAAAAATGGGGCAAAAAGTGACAAAAATGGGACAAAAATTTGACAAAAAATGAGCAAAAATGGGACAAAAATATGACAAAAAAGTGACAAAAAAGTGACAAAAATTGGGCAAAAATGGGACAGAAATATGACAAAAAATTTACAAAAAAGTGACAAAAATGTGACGAAAATTGGGCAAAAAAGTGACAAAAATGGGGCAAAAATGTGACAGAAATATGACAAAAAATTTACAAAAAAGTGACAAAAATTGGGCATAAAAGTGACAAAAATGTGACGAAAATTGGGCAAAAAAGTGACAGAAATGTGACTAAAAATTTACAAAAAAGTGACAAAAATTAGGCAAAAAGTGACAAAAATGGGGCAAAAAATTGACAAAAATTGAGCAAAAATGGGACATAAATATGACAAAAAATTTACAAAAATGTGACGAAAATTGGGCAAAAAAGTGACAAAAAAATGTACAAAAAATGTGGCACAAATGTTTTTTTTTAATACATTTATTTGTATTGGTTTATTTGGTCGGGACAGTGCAAGTTACTGAACAAGCCACACCGGATTGTAGCCTTGGACTAATTTCCATCCGTCGTCCCCCATGCGCACTCTCCAACACACTCTCATACATCCTGTCCTATTGTACATGTTTTTAGTGGCAGGGGAAACCGGAGTAGCCGGAGGAAACCTACGCAGACACGGGGAGAACATGCAAACTCCACACAGAAACTCCCACGTCCCTGGTGGGAATCGAACCCGGACCTTCTAGCTGTGAAGCACAAACCACTGTGCCACCGTGCCTCCTAACACGTGATCAAGAGCCTAAAAATCAAATGCACTCGTGTTCCCAAACCTAAAGTCTGAAGTTCTTTGCCTCCTGACCCTCTCAACCCCCGCCTGAACTAAGCACATATTCTCCAGTTTGGCTTTACCCAAATCTAAAAGCTTCTTGTAATAAAAAAAAGTCTCAATAAAGCAACGAATATGTGACAGAAATGCTGCGACAACTCTATGAAAAAGTTGGGCTCAGTTTAGTTGGTCTTAGCTTTCAAATGAGGCGTTACACTGTTGCACTTTTTTAGATTTGGGTAAAGCTGAGCTGGAAAGCGCCCTCTGTAAAGACAACAGAAGTGTCTCTCAGCAGCAGCTCCAGACTCAGAAACAACAACAGAGGAGTCCTGGGTCAAACTCGCCTCTGCACCTCCAGCCCCTCGGACCCCGCGACCCAAAGTGTCCGCTCTCACCTGCCTGCTCCCGGGCTGAGCCGCTCCCGCCGTGCCGCCTCCACCTCCGCCGCCGCCGCCGAGCTCGGGAAGCCTCCTCCGGCTCAGCACCAGCAGATACACCAGCGCCCCCAGCCACACCAGCACCGCCACGGCCACAGCCAGCCGCCGACACACGCGCTTCATCCCCCGGAGCAGCCCCCCTCACCTCCTCCTCCTCCTCCTCGCTGTCACAGCATCGCGCCAGGGGGGGGGGGGGGGTGGCGGAGGAGCGTGTCCGTGCAGGGGTGCGGGGAGAGCGGGCAGAGAGCGGTCCGTGCTGACGCTGAACTCCCGGAGCTGCTGTTACCGCCGCCGCTGATGCCTCGCGTCTCGTGCCTCCTCGTGCAGTACCAGCCCCTCTGTGTGCGCGCGAGGAGGAGGCGAACCTGGGAGAGAGAGAGAGAGAGGGAGAGAGAGGGAGCGCGAGGAGCTCCACCTGCCGCACGTGGCGCTCAAGTGCACTGAGAGTAATCCCGACACGATAATTACCGATAATTACCGACTTATCGTTCAATAAATGATAGTAAACAATATAATTTGGGCTTATTTTTCTTTGTTAGACTTTCATTGTGTTTCCTGTTTTTGCTTCTTGTTTGTTTTAAATATGGTGCGTTTCAGGAAACTGGTTCATTTCCGACCTTACAGATGGAAAAAGTCTAGGAGTAAAACCTGCGACAACAGAATGTGAACCCGGAGATGATCAGAGCAGTGGCGGAGCTTTAATATTATTATTTTCAAAAAAGTCAATTATGAAGAGTAGAGCTGCAACTAACGATTATTTTGTAATTGATTAATCTATCACTATTTGTACGATTAATCGATTAATCGCTTGGCTGTGAATGGTGTAGGAAAATGTTATTTAAAAAAAAAATTATATCACATTATAGCTTAAGTGGTGCTGTTTGAGGATGTGTTGGAGTAAACTTAAGGGGAATGTTTTTTTTAAGGCTATATTAATGAAATTTACAAAAAACACAACAGACCCTAAATATAAAATCAAAGTAGGTTTTCATCAAAAATACTACATTTTTTATGTCATTTTTGCTCCATTTGAGTCTGTGTGAAACAGAAAATGATTAAAATAGTTGTCGACTATTTCATTAATCGATCAGTCGTTTCAGCCCTAATGAAGAGTTTAACATCACGGATATGAAACTTTTGTCTAAAACGTTATAAACTGCAAAATTGTAAAAGTAATTTCATCGGATTTTCAAGTATAGTTAGTTTCTTTCTTGTGTGTTGATAGTTAGCACAGAGCTGATTAGCCGGCGCCGTGATGTTAACGGACCAACACGTGACCGGGAGTGGGCGGGACTGTGGAGCTCTGTTTTTACCCTTCCCTGAACTTCTGCGCCCTGTCCGGAGCCGGAGCAGAACTCGGAGTGCTCCGGGTTGGGATACGAGATGAACACGGCTCTGGCGCCCCCGGTGGAGAAGTGCAGCGACTGATAAACTAACAAAACCACAGCATCAGTGACGTGAACGTTGCTCATGGTCACAGCCTTTAAAGTAACATTAAGTTTTCAACTTTATCTAGTGGAGATTCGTTCATATAACGTTAGCATCTTATTAGCTAACTGTCGTAGCATTAGCCGCTTTGTTTACATATGGCAGGGGTAGGCAACGTCAGGCCCGGGGGCCAAATCCAGCCCTTCTGCTAAGAATCTGTGGCCCTCAGGATGTTTTTTATGATTTTGAAGATGATATTATGACACATATGAGACATCAAATGCCTGTGAATGCTCTAAAAATGTGTGAAACACAGTCAATTCTTTATCAAATCTTCAAACAGAACCTGAATGATACTTTTTTCGATACCTATACAAAAATATCTGTCATTTCAAAACAGAAAATGAAACAATAATGTTTGGAAGATTTGCATTTTTACAATATCTGGTTCATCCCCAATGGCAAGAAATGTGTGAAAATGGGGAATAATTTGGGGAAAATGTGGCTCAAAATAAGGAAAAATTGTGTGAAGATATGGGACAAAAATTAATGGGGAACACATTAGGGAAATATAGAAAATATTGTAATAAAAAAATTGGGAAAACAACCAAGTCACTTCCTTTAATGTTGTCCCTTGACCAACAACATCAAAACAGTATTTTGTTCCCCCGGTAGCTACATTGAGATACCAGTAGAACCTAAACCTAAACACCAGACAATCGTTTAATGGTCGCCCTAATCGTGCACATACAACACTGGCATTTGTAGAAAATGGTCTTTTACATTGGGCTAAATTAGGCAGGTCCGGCCCTTGGTCTTTTTACAATAAAGTAAATCGGCCTCCACCGAGCAAACCTGCCGACCCCTGACATGGGCTCATTCAGCCGGGACCAGAACTGGAACGCTCCTTTTCAAGTGGGAAAAATCCCAGTGACCAATGGCCCCTAACGCAGTTTGTGGACCCAGTGTAACAAACTATGGCATCAATTTTCTAATCTGACATTAAACTCGGCACCGAGATTAAGGTCTCAGCGGCCAAACAATGAGCTAAACCCTCTCAGAATTTCAGAAAAAATGCTCAAAATTCAGCGCGGATGAAACTTTTCCATGTTTTCACAGACGCCATGATGAGAAACCGCTCCTTTCTCCCTCACGTACTGATAAAGTGGCTCTGAGAGTCTCGGATAAGAGATTTAGTCAAAATAGTGAAACAAGTTACAAAAAGACACTTTTACATTGGAAACAGCGAGGCTTAAAAAGCCGCCCAGATTCTGCGGTTTGACCTCGGCCTGGCAGCCTGGGCAACACAATAGAAACAAAAACGTTCGGCGCTGTTGTTGTATAGAAGAGCTTTTTTAAATTATTTTTATTGCATTGTGTCATACTGTAAAGCAGGGCTCTCAAACTCATTTGGACCGGGGGCCAAAAATGCGAATCCAGTGTTGGTCGGGGGCCGCAACAGACGAAGCCTTTTATATTAAGTCAATTATGATTTAGCAACGTTTTATTGTTTGCTATAATATAACTTAAAATAGACTGTACATTGTTTAAGCTTCTAAAGGTTTCCAATCAGCCAAACATTTGCTGAGCTTCTACATTTGAAATTACAGACTTAGACAATTAGTTTTTTTGTAATGAATCCCATTTTGGTTCAGGGCATCAGTGATGTTTCAGTCAGGTCCAGTTTCTGTCTGTGAGCCTGTTAAACAAATGCAAAATGTACAAAAAAATTAATTTGAATTTAGTGTAGAAAAGGGACTGGAGCTGATCATGAGCACCAGCAAAAACATCAGCTACAAACTTGTTTTGTTCTGTGTTCATTTTCAGTGACCCTGTCATATAATAAATACATCTATGAATGTGTCGACTCGGACACTTTTCCAGACTCTGGAGTGTCTGAGATCAGCTCAGATTCACCTCATGTTAATAATGTGGAGTCACTGACCTCTGACCTCAGGCCTTTCTCTGACCGACAGTCAGAAATGATTGTGTTATGTTTTTACTGTCAATGTTGCTGTAATTATTGGCACTATTTTAATACATTTCCATATTCTGTATTTGTAATGTAACTATGGATCATGTGTTCGCACGTGTGTCCTTAATAAAGATTAAATTCATGGACCTGATAATGTAGCTCTGAGAGAAAAGACTCCTCACTTTACTGTTGTGATGCGTTTAAACACTAATACAACGTGTTCACTTTGTAATGTCATAAAGGTAAATATGTGAAGGTGCTTTTTTGCTGTGACTTTTCCTGCACATGTTTAGCTGAACAACTGAAGTTTTTCCCTCATGTTCTGAATCTCCACCTGTTTCAGAAGCTCTTCTCTCTCAGTCGCTGCTTTTAGTTTGTTTCTCTGTTGAAAAAAGTTGCTAAGTCGTCTGCAGAAGCGCCACATCTCCTTCCCCGTCTGATGTTGACATGGGAAATGTAGTTCCATAATGCAATTTACCGGTGGGCCGCATATAATTATACATAAGTCATTATCTCGCGGCCCGCAAAAAATTACCTTGGGCCGCATTTGGCCCCCGGGCCGCATGTCTGAGACGCCTGCTGTAAACCAACAGATGCTAATCACTCGTTAGCGTGTTAGCCAAAAATACTTAGGCCTATAACTATTCTCATGCCTTTGACAGTATAAAAAGTGAGAGAGGTGGGGTAGTTTTGCAGTTGGCTTTGTGAGCGAGGCCGTGGGAACCCAGGGTGCTGAGGGTGTGGCATCAACCCTGGTGGACGGTTTGTGAATCGCAAGCAATAATAGTAAATGGGGATTAAGCACAGAAAAAAAGCATTTCTTGGGAGCAATCTCAGCGCTCCCGTTTCAAATTATGATCGAGTTCCGGTTCAATTTGTCACGAGCGCGGCGGCGGGTTTGTTGTTGTTGTTGTTGTTGTCAGATGTTTATCATTCAACACTTACTGTACTTTTCACTTCTACTTAAAATACTATCAAATAACCCTAATAATGTTGGTGTGGCGGCAACTCAAGTTCAATCCCCGACTCTAAAGCCTCGACAGCGCGTGCGGAGAAGTGAGCGACCCAGATCCCAGCGCGCGCTCTGAGGCTCTGACGCTCTGAGGCTGAACGTGGAGTGAAATAAAGTAGGACACGGAGTTAAAGTGGATCGAAACGTCCGTGTAAACAGCGGGAGGCTCGACAGGAGCGGAGCGGAGCTGTCAGGACCAGTGCTTCCGTTTAATAAATGATCAGAGCGGCAGAAGACACGACTCCGCCCGGCAAATAAAAGATGAGCGCGAGGGAAGGGCTCTGGCGACACCTGCTGGCGCAAACGGGTCAGTGCAGAGGGGCTCGTTTTAGAAAGTCCATCATTCTGTGTCTGTGAATATCAGGGGCTGGACTGGGACTGAAAAACAGCCCTGGACTCTGGTCGGCCTGGCCCAAATTAGCGTAAATGTGACACTTCCACAAATACATATTAACCTCTGACCCCCCGCCTTAACCGAGAGCATTTTCTCCAGTTCGGCTTTGCCCAAATCTAAAAGCTTCTTGACTGGAGAGCAACACTGTAACGTCTCATTTGAAAGCTAAAATCAAGAAAAGTGATGGTAACTTTTTGTCACGTCGCTGCATTTTTGTCATGTTTTTGTTGCTTTTTCATTACTTTTTTGTGGCTTTTTGGCGCGTTTTTGTCACTTTTTTTGTCACTTTTTCCTTGTGTTTCCGGGGGTCTTTCATGTCATTGTTGGTTTTTTTTTATCACTTTTTTCATTGCTTTTGTCGTCACGTTTTCGTCACATTTTGTTGGGTTTTTTTTGTGTCACTTTTTTGTGGCTTATCCAGCACATTTTTGTTTTTGGATGCTTTTCTTTTAACCTCTTCACTCCCACCTGAACCAATCACATTTTAACCAAATCTAAAAGCTCCTTGGGGGGGAAAAAGCGCGAGTAAAAAAAACAAAAATGTTTTAAAAAGTGACAAAAATGTGACAAAAAAAAGTGACAAAAGAGGAGCAAGAAAGTGACACAAAAGTGATGAAAAAAAAAAAGGGACAAATACCCAACAAAAAAGGGACAAAAATGTGGCAATAATGTGATAAATAGAGAAACAGTGATAAAAAGAGAAAAACTCGACAAAAAAAGTGACAATAACGTGAGTAAAAAGATCAGTTTTGTGGGTCTTTCAAGCGAGGCGTTACTCAGGCCCAAAGAGGAGAGAATGCATTCGGTTTAGGCGGGTGGTAAGAGGTTAAGCTTTTAGATTTGGGTAAAGCCCGGTTTGGCCCGGGGGTAAGGGTGAGGTAAAGTGAGAGGCGGGACCGGTGGCCCCTCTGTGCTCTTCCAGAATGGACACATGGCCAGTCCGCCCCCGGTGAATATTAGAATCCAGCAGAGTCAAAGGCTTTCACCCCTTAACCCCCGCCTTAACCGAGCACATTTCCTCCAGTTCGACTTTACCCAAATCTAAAAACATCAAAACCAGATGTAACTGAGGAAGAAAAAGCAGCAAAAGTGACGACAATGAAAGGTCTGTAGGTCTTAGCTTTCAAATGAGGCGTTGCACTGCAGTCAAGAAGCTTTTAGGTTTGGGTAAAGCTGAACTGGAGAAGACGTGCTCGGTTAAAGGAGTGTTTTCTCACGTTTCTGTGACTCTGAAACGTGACCCTGCAGGTGGAGACGAGCTCATGAACCCTGTGATCGAGTCATGTTAAAGTGATCGTCTGGAAGTTTAGATCTTTAAAATGTGTAAAACCAACCACCTGGTTTTACATTTTGATGTAAAGGTGAGTAATAATATATTCATTTTCTCAGCATATCTCAGCAACTAATCAGAGTGTAGTATCCTCCCGCTTTGACCAATGAGGCGAGGTTTTCCCGTGAACCAGCCTGTCCGGTCCAATCAGGAGGGAGGGGGAGGAGCTTGAGGATTTACTTTTGAAAGTTCTGCTCGCCTCACTTTGCAAACTTACAGACTATCCCTTTAACCTCTTAACTCCCGCCTGAACCGAGAGGATATTTTTCCTCACGTCAGATTTTTTTTTCCATAATTTTTTTGTTGGATATTCAACTCATTTTTGTCATTTTTTCGTCCAATTTTTGTCATTTTTTCGTCAATTTTTGGTATTTTTTTGTCACTTTTTTTTTTATAAATGTTTTGTAATTTTTTGGTCACATTTCTGTCAGTTTTTCGTCAATTTTTTGTCATTTTTAGTCAATTTTTAATCACATTTTTTGTCACATTTTTGTAATTTTTTTGTCACATTTGTGTCATTTCTTCGTCCATTTTTTATCAATTTGTCACATTTTCGTTGATTTTTTATCAGATTTTTGTCATTTTTTAATCCAATTTTTGTAATTTTTTTGTCACTTTTTGTCATTTTTTCTTCCATTTTTTGTCAATTTCTTGTGACATTTTTGCCACTTTTTCATCCATTTTTCGTCACTTTTTTACCAATGTTTTCTCACTTTTTTGTCCCATTTCCATCATTGTTTTCGTCTCAGTTTTGTTGCTTTTTTCCAGAAGCTTTTGGAATGGGGTAAAGCCAAACTGGAGAAAATGTGCTCGGTTCAGATGGGAGTTAAGGGGTTAAAGGCTCTAAACCTGAAAGATGGAACTACATTGAAATGTCACAGTTTAAAGGGTAGATTATAAAAGCAAAGAAACAAAGCACAGCAGACGCAGCGGCTCCTCTAATCCAGTTTATTCCTCGCCGAACAATGGAACATGTTAAAATGAAAGTAAATAGGAGGACAGGATCTTTTACACATGAAACTAAATAAGCCGCTCTATGCTAAGTGTTAACTCAAAACAATAAGAGGTTAAATAATTTTGTCTTTTTAAAAAGGTACAGAAACATCATTTGCATCACGCACTCCAAAAAAAAGGAACAACTACTTCTCTCTTCCCGTCGCAAAAATATCAAAAGTCCTCCTCCTGCTGCTGCGCCGAGGCGAGGATTCGCATAGTTTGAACTTTTTAAAAACGTGGAGAAAAAGGAAAAAAAAGTGCCGGTCCCAGACCCGCCTTTCTGAAAGACTGGAGGATGAGGAAAGAAAATCACCGTCGGAACGTCCCCAAAACGAAAAGAAAGGTGATTATTTGGAAGATTGGCGGCGAAATCCGAGAGGTCCAGGATGTAGATGCAGCGAAAAACAAAAAATCTAATGAAATATAAACATCATTCAACAGGTTATTCACTTTTCTCATTCAAAATCACGCTGTGTGTCCATTGTCGATTTCAACTTAAAAATGCTTAGAAAAAGAAACTTACAAATGATTACTTTAAATTGGTTTTGAGGGTAGCTTTATCTATATTGATTTCGTAGGAACCTAATAAAATAAACATGTATTTTTCAACTAAATATAATAAACAAACCAGGCATCGATTGAAGACATTTAAAGGAATCTGGAGCATTACATAGTAATTAATTCTCTTTACAAAGCCACGTTTTAAATAACTTTCTTTATACATATTTTGACTTTATTGAAAGCTTTTGTCCAATGTCTGCGTTAAAGCCGCCCCGAGCTCCTGCGATTAAGACGAGGGCGGCTTCAAAATCATCTGTTCGCACGTTTATGCTTTAAAGATTCCGACTTTACGCACAATCGATGCCTCGGCTCGCTCTCAATTTGCAACACAATCACAATTTCCAAAAACAAAATGAGCGTTTCCAAGTAAATAACATAAAATAAATAAGATGGGAAGGTTTGACTTGAAGAGCAAGATTGGAGGAGTACTTTTCAACATGGCGAAAGTCCGCTATTAATACGGATACAAAAAACATCAGTACCATTCGGGAAGTTGGAAGCAAAAATGGAGAAGAGATTGGGGGGGTTTTAGGAGGGGGTTTCTACAAATTTGGGGCCAAGAATTATCTGGGAAGAGGCAAGAAGCGTCGTCTTGGTTTAAAACCCCCAAAGAACGGCGATAATGTGGGTGCTTGAAAACGGGCGGCCATTTTTGTAGTTTTTTTTTTTACTTGAACATTTAAGGTATCAATTCAACCGCTCTTACCTCGGCTGAAAACAAGTAAAAGGGTTTTTTCTACAATGTACAAGAAAAAAGTCGGCCATTTTTGTAGTTCTCTAATCAGAATTGGGTCCAGACATGTTGTGTAAATTTAGCTCCAAACGCTTTCTTTGCCGACCAGAAACTACAAAAGGTGTCTGCCATGTTTGGAGTTTTCCCCAACCACCCCTTTCCAGATAAACGGGGACTTACTTGTGTTCATTTCAACATAAATCTCACCCACCTCCGCCATTTTTGTAGTTTTTAGGGTTGTGCATTTCTGATTCAGCTCGCCTCTGAAAATATAACCCCCAAGTGCATTTTTATCTAAAGAATTTCAAACATTAGTGACGATTTCGGCGGTTTTCCTGGGTTTGCCTCTTGCCTCCACAAACCGTGAGACGTCCGCCATTTTTGTAGTTTTCCCCCGGGTCGTCCACTCGTGCCGTGTTTAGCTCCACGATGCCTGAACTTAAACCGAACTCTAAAACGCAATTCGCTGAAGCCGAACAAACCGATCGAATAAAGTGTGAAGTATCCGCCATTTTTGTAGTTTTTCCCCCGGGGATCCGCAGCATGCTTCTTCCGATAAATCCTTTTACAAACGGCACAACTCTCGCCTTATTCTTTTTTTTGTTTTTTGTTTTTTAAACCACACACAGTCTTTCCCGAGTCATAATGCTTTTCAGAGTTTGTTTAATGTCAGCCCCTCCCCCTCCTCAGAGCTCGCTCCTCCGTGTTCAAAATGGCCGCCGGGGGATCAGGAGCACTCCTCGCCGATGCGCTGGCAGGACCGGCCCACCTTGCGGTCCAGCTTCACCATCTTGAGCACGGCCTCCTCGCGTCCGCGGCCCAGGTGGTCGAACAGGCAGTCGTGCTGCTCCGGGAGGCGGTGCAGCATGCAGAAGACGTAGCCTGCGGCGGGACAGATACGGGGGGACAGAGACCAGGTTAGACGCGGGATTTGTCTGGTCAACCTAAAACTACCCACTGTGGGATGAACGCTGTCCACCCGCTTGTATGATCTGGGGTGAAAAAGTGTGACAATACATACAGAAGAGTTAAAAGCAGAAACAAAAAGCAAGAGTTTATTCAGGTCATTCCTGTGTGGGACTCTCGAGACGTCCGTTTGAAGAGAACGAAGGCGGGAAAGTTCGATTCTGTGGAGGCGCCTCCTGCAGGTTTCACTGCTTTAAAAAGGAAACCGGTCACTATCGGGAGTGACCGACGGGTGGCGCTGTGGAGCAACGTTCAATCTGCGGGACCTTTTTACCAAAGTGTTTAAGCTCACTTTGTTGTGCTCGACCAGTGATTCCAAAAGTGGGGTTCGGGGGCTCCCAAAGCTCATCTACACTGAATTATAGTGAGTTTGAAAAGGATTTGTATTTGTTAAAATGTATTGCTTTAACTTATTTTCCCACAAGCATTGGCTGTGTCCGAATGTCCGCACTATCCCCTATATAGTCACTATATAGTGACTATATAGTGCTATATAGTGACTATATAGTGACTATATAGTGACTATATAGTGACTATAGTGACTATATAGTGGTCACATGTTGTAGGGGTGTCCGAATGTCCAGAGAGAAAAAAGTAGGGCACTCGAAATTTCCCACAATGCATCTCGAAAAGTAGTGAGCATCGATGGTCACTGAACGGGTCAATATAGACCACAATGCATTGCGAGAGTGGGAGAAGAGCCTGACAGCGACAGGTCTTTGAACTAAACACGACTGAAGTAAATCAGCTGTTTCAGTCGAGTCTTTGTGTTTCTCATGAATAAACGACCTAAATATAAACGGTTACAGTGAAAAGATGCTAACGTTAGCTGCTAACCTTTAGCTGGAGCTGTTAAATGACCGATAGCTTCCTCTCGAATAATCCAAGCCATTCATGTAAAATCCATATTAAATATAAAGTATCTGACTCGTATTTATCCATAAATATTCCACTGTCTCTGAGTTTGGTCGCAAAAATACATCATTCCCGGAGTTTATTGAACTTTTAGCAGATGTCGTCACTCAATCTGCTGGCGCTTCGGACACCGGGCTCTGACCTACTGTCGGCGTCTTTGAGCTCACGCTGGAGAGGTTTTTTTTGTTTCGTTTTTTTGATGATAGTTTTAATTTTAATTTAAATGTCAAATAAAATGCCTGTAAAAGTGCCAAAACAGTCGTTCTGTTTCATAAAATAAACTGCAGGTGTCGTAGCATGTTGCGTTGACAGAGTAATATTGTTCATCCAATTACACAATGGATATGTTTTTATCATATAATAAAGGCTCGATGTCTCGTACAAGGTGCTGGCGAATGGAGGTCGACGTCCACACGCGGCGGCCATCTTGCCACGGGGCAACTCGTAACATTGTGTTTTATGGCGCATGTACTTTTTAAATAACCATAACGTGCTCCATTTTCTACTGACGGTTTGGTTTGTTATAAACGTCAGAGATGTATTGTATTGCGCCTCCGGGTCGGAGTAGGGAAAGCTGCAATTGTGGTTTTCTGGACAGATACACCAGGGGGAGATGAAAGACCCCCCCCAGTCATCCCATTAACACTTGTGTTACCCCCAGAGGGACTACGCCAGTGGTAGGCAACGTCAGGCCCGGGGGCCAAATCCGGCCCTCCACCATGAAGCCTCCGGCCCTCAAGATGATTTTGAGGAATATTATTATGAATCAGAGATCAAATGCCTGTTAGAAACCTCTTATCCCCCACTCTAGCCAAGCGCATTATCTCCATTTCGGCTTTACTCAAATCTAAAGCTTCTCAACTGGAGAGCTTGGCCAGTGTAACACCTCATTTGAAAGCTAAGACCTGTAAAACTGATCGTAACGTTTTTGTTGCATTGTCGCAGCGTTTTTATAACATTTTTGATGCTTTTTTTGTCATGTTGTCACTTTTTTGTGTCGGTTTGGTTGCATTTTCTTCACCTTTTGTCCCTTTTCTGTGGCTTTTCTGTAGGATTTTCTTTGTTATTATTCAAGAAGCTTTTAGATTTGAGTGAAGCCGCCGAATTAGAGAAAATGTGCTCGGTTCAGGTGGGGGTTAAGAAGTTAAAATGCTCTTGAAATGTGAAAAACGGTCAGACATGATGTGTAACACTGTTATTTGTAGAAAGTGATGCTTTACTTCTAGGGTCCGGCCCTTGGTATTTGGACAGTGAAGAAAAACGGCCCTACACCGAGCAAACCTGCCTCCCCTGGACTACGGGAATGATTTATTAACAAGTTACTTAGTTCTGCTTTGATTTAAAAACATTTTCAATTCTTTTGAATAGTCTCGATATTTTGGGAGCCCCCATGTGATCTTGGCCTGGGAACGGGGGCAGAAACACTCCGGACTTTGGGAAAGGCTGTATGATCCACAGTTTTACGATCAAGTCCTTTTCGAACAAAGCTTCACTGTCATTTTTAAGCTTTAGACTTTGCTTCTGTGGCATTAAAAGTTCTTCAATAAAATCGTTTATCGCTATAGTTTCCTGCCAGAACACATCAAACTTCCATTTTAGTTATGGTGACTATTGGTTTCTGCTTTTAGGCTTGTTGTATTTGCTCCATTGCTCCCCCTGCTGCTTGGATGAGACATCGCCCCCTGCAGGACTAAAGCGCAGAGGCAGATACTGACCACAGCGACAGGACCCGAGCTCCTGCTGCACCAGCTCCAGTTTGGTCTGGCAGCGGAAGCAGCGCCTGCGGTTCTTCTGTTTGGGGGTGGAGCTTCCCTCCGAGGCGTCGTCCTTGTCCTCCGTCCGAGAGCGCTTCTCTGGGGTCTCCTCGCCGTCGGTGCCCGAGGCTGCGGAGACGAGAGGAGGTTAAACACCAGAGAGGAGGAGGGCGGCGAGAGGGAGGGAGGGGGGCGGAGCTTTACCCGATTCTCTGGGGCGTTTTGTGGGTGTGCAGAGAGTGCCCTGGGCTGTGTCTGTGGACGACGCTCCTGAAAGAGAAGAGACAGGAATGAAACTGGGACATTAAACATGAACAGCTCCATGGTTTGAGGACAGAGGAGTCCGGTGAGGATCAGAAGAGGAGAGACGGTGGGGAGGACGCTGAGGAGCAAGTGTGACCCATGAGTAACTTAACCCCAAACCGCAAAATCTATGAAATGATCGGTGCAAATGTGATCAAACTGCATCCAAAACCAAACGACCGACAACCGATTGACAAGACTAACACCCTCGCCCACATCCTGGTCTCTGACATCAGCAGCAGTCTGACGAAGTGCAGCGTTTACCCAGCAGAGGGCGCACTCTTTCTCTGTTAACCACATTCATTTCAGGATTAGATTCTTATTTATTTGACATGGACATTGTATTTGAACATAGGTTGAAAATTAGCCCTAGCTTTGAACTCTTTTTGCATCAGCTTGTTTTGTACTAAGTCCCTGGTTGGGCCTTTCTATACATTAAACGTTCCTATATATATACACACCGTATACAGGTGCTCGTCATATAACTAGAATAGCATGAAAAAGTGCATTTACTTGACATGATATTGACTCATTATGCAAAGTGATCCATGTAAAGCCTTTGTTTTAATTTTCATGATTATTTACAGTCCATTTTAAAAAATATTCTAATTTTATGAGTTTTTTATTTGGGATATTTTACAAGCTGTGCCATAATAATTAAATTGATAATAAATAAAGGCTGTACATATGATGTGCCGCTAGCAACAAAGAGTCGTTATCTGTTGTCCTTCATACCATAAAGCTGCTAAACAAGGATGAATCTCATTTTAATCACAAATGTGTCGTCTTAGATCAATTGTGGCTCCAAGTTCTTGTTCATGTAATGAGTCTGTTATATTAGTTTCACAGTTTAACTTGAAGAGCTCGTCATATGATTAGAATATCATGAAAATCATTCACACACTCAGTGATATTTACAAATGGCCACAATTCTGTTTCGATTTCAGCCAAGACTTGGTATCGAGAAGTGAATACTTTAATGGTTTTAAGTTCAGTAAGTTAGCTAATATGAGCTAATATGGGAACAGGAAGTGTTACACGATAAAGTATAATTACACAAAATTAAACAATGTGGATTTTCTTAGTGGATAAAAAGGGAACTATATTGTAAGGCGTAATAATACCAGGAGTAGTTCGACATCCGCGCAGTAAAGTGAAGATATTATTGTGTGGATGTAGCCATATTTAAGTAGGGAAACGTAGAAGAGCTTGGTCGCTTCTATCTTCACCTGGTTTGGAGCTATAGAGGAGGAGAGGCTAAATGCTAACGCCGTCTGTGTTTACGTGACTGAGGGCACAAGTGAAGACCAGACAGGTACACATGAACTCGTCTAAGCTCAGGTAAGAACATATCTCAGTCTGTAACTGTTCCTGTAATAATTTATACTTCTGAAGAATATTGCAGAACACATTTGTACCTGTGATGCTATGAATAAATGTGGCTAAAAGCGGAGCTAAAGGGCGCAGAGAGAGCGGGTCGTCTGTGACCAGAGGGTCTGGGGTTTGAATCCCGCAGGTGCGCACTGTCATTGTGTCCTTGAGCAAGACACTTCACCCTCCTCTCCTCCAGTGTCTGAGCACACTGGTGTATGAATGAGAGTGAATGGGTGACTGGATCCTTGATGTAAAGTACTTTGAGTGCCCAAAGTACTATATAAAACATGTGACCACAAGTTATTTGAGCTCCTGCACATCTGGGGAATGTTTTATACAGTAAAGGATTAGTTTCTTTATTTCTTCTCTTCGGTCTCTCCAGTCAAAAGGTCGCCTCCCCCAGCAGTCATGTCTTTTTATCTGCTTATTCACATAAATCCAAAACCACCTCGAGCGAGCGGATCAACTGTTTATGCAAATGAAGGGTTTTAATGCAAAAGGCTTTGTTTCCATCACTCGTTACTGATGCGAAACTTCAGCATTAAAGTCCAGTGATGCGGGTAATGAGGCAAATCCACCAGATTATTGAGCTTGTTCGGCTGTAATTAATTACTTGATGAAACACTGTTGTCAAGACAAGCGTAGTCAGAAATGTGAGCAGTTGTTTTTTTGTTTTTGTCGCAGGAACAACTTCCCATGGGGCTGGAGTGCCTTCATTTCACTCCCTCACAGTGTGGTTTGGTCACTTCCTCTGTGATTTAATATTTGAGAGTCCACAGGGCAGAGGGTGGACACGAGGACACGTCTCACATCAAAGGTGGAACAGTGGCAGCCGTTTCGCTTCTTGTTTCCATAGCTTCCCACTTCTTCATGTGTTATCTGTTTGATTAGGATAAAAGTGGCCAAAGAGGGACAGACAGTCTGTTCCTGCTGTATCACTGTGGAGTTTACCGTTTTTATCACCGCTCTGATGGATTTGTGCAAACATCCCACACAGCTCCTGTTCTCACCTACGTTTCCACCTCAGATTATGGCAGTTTACAGCCGGCCCAGTGCTTACCCGTTAGCCTATGGCGTTCCACAGGGCTCTATCATAGGCCCACTCTTTTCTTTTTAGCTATACATTTGCACCTGGCTCCAACGGGATAATTGACATCCAGTTTTATTCTGTCCTGGAGCCGGAGACAGGGCATCTGCAGAGTTGGACAAGTCAAATTTAAGACTTTTTAAGACCTTTCTAAGAACACAAAATCTCAAAAATAAGACTTGTTTTTGAACACGCGATATAGAAATGGACTGTAAAGAAAATCACTGTCACAAAAATCCAAGTGTCAAACTGTTGTTTTTGATTTCACAGTGGGATGTACAAATGTAAGAACTTATCCCATAATAAGAATATTGAGATTGAATAATTACTCACAATTATCGACTGAATGAAAGGAAACAACAGATATTTAGTTTGTGTATTTAAAATGCTTTGTAATACTTGAGCTGGTAAACATTCACTGTTTCTAAAAAATAAAAGCAGCTTTTCCACTCGTTTGCAAAGAACAAAACACTGTCAACTTTACAACTCATTAAATATCATAATTATTTTAATGATATTATTATTAGGCCAGAATCTAGTCTAGGTTTTATGTTTTCTAAACTGTCAGATGTTTTGATGAACAAAGTGAGAAACGTGTTTCTAAAGTAACAGGACTTTCTCTTTCCTTCTGTCCCTGAGCAGAGGAGCGTTCGCTTTGTGTTTCCCAACATTTGGACAAACTTTATTGTGAATGATGCCGTTCATGACCTTGAGTTGGATATTTACAGTGAAGGATTATCTCCACGTTGTTTCATATTGGACGTATCTTTCCCCCGACAGCAGCATTACCGATCCATCACCTCGGTCATGTTCTGGATTCCTAAACTCTGCTGACTTCAGTGTTTTTTTTGGGCGGATAAAGCTCAACATTACCATTGTTCTTTTTTTTTTATACGGATCCAGACCCAGGTGCCATGTGGTCGTGTTTATTTGAGGCTGTGCCAGAAAAGATCGGAGAAACCGGGGCAGAGACAGGAGCTGCCACAGAGCGAGTAAGTTTCACTAGAGCGATTAGATGAAAAATAAATTAACATTACGTTGGGATTTTTTAACCTCTTAACCCCCACCTGAACAGAACTTATTTTCTCCAGTTTGGCTTTACCCAAATCTCAATGAAAAATGTAACAAAAATAACAGAAATATTGCAAAAACGTGACAAAAAAGCGTTGAAAAATGTGATGAAAACGCAATTAAAAAAGTGACCGAAGACTGATGAGAAAAGAAATCAAAAAAGTGACGGCAACACGATGACAATGCGAGGAAAAAGATCCATTGAGATCAATTTTCTAGCTTTCAACTGAGCCGTTCCTCTTTAACCTTTTAGATTTGGGTGAAGCTGAACTGGAGAAAGTCACGTAAAAAGACCAAAGATGTTGTTAGCATTTGGCCCCTCCCAGTATCTTCCTATAGCTCTTCCACGGGGCACAAAGACCAGACAGGTACGTATGAACTCGTCTAAACTCAGGCAAGAACATCTCCGTGTGGAAAAACGGTGGCCTGTTCCTTTAAGGCGGGGCTTAACAGGTGATAACATTCGGATCCGGCCTCACCTTCCCTGGACGAGCTGAACGGCGACTCTTCCCTGGAGGGGCTGAACGGCGACTCTTGTGGGGCGGGGGCCTCGGAGGCGGGGCAGGGCAGGGGCGAAGGCGACGGCGCGGTGGGGGGTAAGGACTGGGTAATGCTGCTGCTGTTGTTGCTGCTGCTGCTGCTGCTGCTGTTGTTGCTGCTGCTACCTGAGGGGGCGCCAGAGGGAGGGTCGGGGCTGAACACCGACGCCACGCTGCCGGAGCCGGGCAGCGGCTTCGAGCTGCACTCCTCCCCCGGCTGCTTCTTCTCCACGTCTGAGGGACAGAGAGAGAACGGTGTGAGAGACGAGACCAACGCCAGGAGAAAACTAGACATGGAGGATTTCATTACAATTCAAGACGTTTAAATCATCTGCTTCTTCACTCTGACGATTCACTCAGAAGCAGAGAGTGAGGAAGTGTCTGTTTTTGAGCTAAGAGCTGCATTAAACATAAAAAAAACCTCCTGAATTATGATAAGGTGATCTCTTAACCGCTTAACTCCCGCCTGAACCAAGAGCATTTTCTCCAGTTGAGCTTTAACCAAATCCTGTAGGCCAGTGTAACGCCTCATTTGAAAGTTAAGATCTACAAAACGCTATATAAGTTGAGACCATTTACCATCTACAAAACTCATCTAAATGGATCTTTTTCCTCACATTTTTCCCCATCTTTTTTGGGGGGTATTCAACTCATTTTGTAACTTTTTTGTCATTTTTTAATCATTTTTTTGGTCTTTTTTTTTTGTCATTTTGTTAAATTTTTGTCCCCTTTTTATTGTCATTTTTTGTCTGTTTTTTGTCGTTTTTTTTGTCTTTTTTTTGTCATTTTTTTGTTATTTTTTAGTTATTTTTTGTCATTTTTTGGGTTTTTTTTGTCATTTTTTGTCATTTTTTTGTAATTTTTTTGTAATTTTTTGTAATTTTTTTGTCATTTTTTGTTATTTTTTGTCTGTTTTTTGTCGTTTTTTTGTTATTTTTTTGTCATTTTTTAGTCATTTTTTTCATTTTTTGGTTATTTTTTTGTAATTTTTTATAATTTTTTTGTAATTTTTTGTTATTTTTTGTCTGTTTTTTGTCGTTTTTTTGGTCTTTTTTTGTCATTTTTTTGTTATTTTTTTGTCATTTTTTTGTTATTTTTTGTCATTTTTTGTCTTTTTTTGTTATTTTTTTGTCATTTTTTGTCATTTTTTTTGTCATTTTTTTGTCATTTTTTTGTTATTTTTTTGTTATTTTTTGTAATTATTATTATTTTTTTTTGTGTTATTTTTTGTCACATTTTTGTTATTTTTTGTCATTTGTCGTCATTTTTCATCACTTTTTTGTCAAAGTTTTCTCACTTTTTTGTCACATCTTCATCATTGTCTTCAAAATGTGCTCGGTTCAGGTGGGAGTTAAGGGGTTAAAGTGGACTTGTGCGTACGAGGGTTAGAAACAGTCTTTAAAGGTGCCTCAGCTTTGACATTTGACATTCTATGATTTGAAATAATGTCTATATAAAGGACAAGACAGTGACTCTGAGGTACAAGGGCCAGGGCAAGTTGGTAATTTCATGCTCACTACTGCCACCTCAGGTCTTACGCGTAACTGCAGTCTCTATATTTAAGGACAACTAAACACCGAATCAACTTTTTAAACGTATAAACTGCATTAACATGTTTATTATAGTGCTCTATACATGTCCCTGTCAATTCTTTTTATCACATTATAGCTTAAGTCGCGCTGTTTAAGGAAGTGTTGATGGAGTAAACTAAAGGGAAATGTTTTTCGAAGGCTCTATTCATGAAATTTACATTGTACAAAACCACTACAGACCCTAAATATAAAATCAAAGTAGGTTTTCATCACTAATACTACATTTTTGGGGTAATTTTTGCTCCATTTTAGTCTGTGCGAGCCAGAAAACGATTAATCGATTACTAAAATAGTTGTCGACTCTTTCAATTATCGATTAGTCGTCGATTAATAGATTAGTCGTTTCAGCCCTATAAATTAGCTTCACATTTTAAGCTGCATTACAGAGATAAATGAATGAATTGAAAAAGCTAACGGCTATAGGAAGGATACATAGAGCCGGCAAACAAACACTGAACAGTTTTATCACCCGGCCCAAACCTTGGACTCTAATAAACTAATGACTCTAATGATGGGACTCACCGGCGAAACATTTGGAGCAAAGGTTCATGGTTTTACTGGACCTGAGGAGAGAGAGAGAGACTGGAGTTAGCGTCAGTGTCAGCGTTAGAAAAGAATCCACCATCATTTAGTGGAAAAGTTCCAGAACGTGGGAAAACCGGCCTTGAACTGAGGGTTGTGAAATGATATTGACCCTAATTATCACTTGGACAAGGCCACGGATCGATGCGACGCCATGTTTGTTTTGGAAATGGAAATAAAGCTATTATCATAAAGATCTCTTTACATAAACAGCTTCTGCTAATTTAGACTTTTTCAGACTTGGCAAAAGGCTCTTCAGATATTGCACAGATTCTACTTTGATATTAGTTATATTAGTGCGTATTTGACTTTCTGTGACCCGGTGGCTGTGTGGGTGATTAGCTTAGCCTTAGCGCCTTCGGTTTGGTGACTCCTATGATGCTTCAGGATCAATTTATATCAGTTTTTTTTTTTGAGTTTCTGGCTGGTTTTGTGAATGAATGTCTACGTAACCATGGATACGGTTCAATCAGCATTGAAAACCTAAAAAAATATTGATCCTGGAGCGTCCTACAGGCGGCATGCTAACCACAACAAGCATCCGCTGGGCCACAGAAAACTCAAATACGCACTATTTCAACTATTTTATTTTGATATCAAAAGTTGCTTAGTGCTTGTTTGTTTGTTTATTAAGATCCCCATTAGCCATTGCCCTTGACAATGGCTAGTCTTCCTGGGGTCCAGATCACAACAGCATAAAAATATAAATACACAATTACAACATTTGTTGCAGTGTGACAGCAGAGTCTTTTTAAAAATGTTTCTGTCTGCAATGTTAGAAATGTCTTTAGGCAGAGAGTTCCAGGATTTCATTCCTCTGAACAGAACAGCCTTCTGTCCAGTCTGGGTTTTACATGATGGAAGAGTAAAATGACCATTTACTTACTCTTGTGTTAAACTTATGTACGGAGCAACTGAGTTCATCATACAAAACCTTAGGGAGTTTTAACACAAGAATCTTTTAAAGAAGCAAAGAAGGGCAAAGTGCAGTCTATTCTTCACCAATGTCCAGCCTGAAGATTGGTGTAACCTTAGAATATTTGTATATTTTGAGCACCGTCGCGCGAGACGTGAGACGACCAAACCACTGGGCAGTGATGTAAATGGGACAGAACAATGGTCTTGATCACCAGAGAAAGAACATTTTGGCTTAAATAATTTGCACATCTTCTGATAACGGCTCATTCTCTTCCCATGACAACAACAGTACGATAAACATGCTTGGACCACTTAAAGTCTGCTGTCCATAATGACTGAGAAGTTTGGTTTCTTCTACTTGAGTGATCCCTGTGCCATCCACTGATAGTTGTGGGTTTTCCTTTAGTTTCCAACTAGATCCCAGTATAAAGCTTTTTGTTTTGGATGTGTTCAACACTAGTTTGTTTGCATGAGCCCACCTTGCGACAGACTTTAGATCGCTGTCCAAGGAGCTCGACAGAACAGCAGCAGATGAAGCAGGTGTTTATTTTTAGGACAATTTCCAGGCCTAAATAAAAAAATCGGGCAAAATGTGTAATTGTTCCACTAAAAACAACCTTTGTATCTAATCAGAAAGTAAACCATTTAAACCTGTCCAAAGACTGTCCATTATTCAGATTTTGTCGCCACAAATACAGACTCTTTACAAATATAATGCCTCATTTCCACACGGAAAAATCAAAACCATTTTCTTCTCAAGAGCACAGACATTACAATACTCGGCAAGAAGTTGTAAAAAGAACCTTAGGATAAAACGACTGTGGCTTAATCCACTTTCGCCGCGGTGACTCTGAGTTTGGCCCGGGCTCAGAGTGTGAGCAGACGGAGCAGAAGCACCTGGTGTGGACAGGTGCCTCCGAGTCACAGCGAGAGGAGACAACTGTGAGGCCGGGGCTGGGGGAGGGTCAGGGGCCTGAGGGTCTGAGTCCAATCATTACAGGGTGAGCAGTTTCTGGGATTAGAGACAATTCCAGCGTTTTACAATTCTCCTCGGTCTTTTTGCCTCATATTATTCAGTAGGGCTGCACAATATATCGCGAAAAATATCGTATTGCGATATTAGCTGATGCAATATCCATATCGCGAGAAACCACAGTATATCACAACATTACCATAGACCTCATCTGACTGAGATCCACCCATTTTTTTTGCAAACTCAAACTCATGCATTGAAGTCATGTGTAAAAGTTCAGTTTTAGTTTAACATTTACTCGCTTTGTTAAATTCTACCCTTGTTTTGGTCCTGATTGGGTGTTTTTTAAGTCTTCTTTTGACACAATTTGCTGAAAAAAATGGAACATATTGTGTTTGGTGTAATGCCACAATAATATCGTTATCGCGATATTGCACAGCCGTATCGCAGATCGCAAGTCACTTCAATATCGTGCAGCCCTATGATTCAGCTGTATCGTTTGTCCACGACATGAGCGAGAAGGGAACGGAGCGACAGGACTGTCAGTTTGAAAACCTCATTTATCCTCAAATCCAATCAACGTCCAGCATCACGGCCTGCATACCTTCACTGCAGGAGGCGTCGCTCTCGGCTCGCCTTCTCCTGCTTTCCCTCAGGTCTAATCTCCCGTATACACAACTACACACACGACTACACACACACACACGGCGCTCACCTGAGGAACAGGCAGGTCTGCTCTGGGAACACCGCTTGTCAAACCCCGGGCAGATACCGTATCAGTGACTTTCCCTTTGTAATCAACACAATCAGGGAGAGATCAGGGGAGATTTCCAAACATCTTAACGAGAGGCCAAAGTGTGTTTCCAATTCTATCCACTCTGTCAGACTGACACAAGGAAACCACCTGCTCAATCGGCCAAAACAGGTTTGAAGTTCGATATATTGAGGCAGGAAAGTATCGCGATAAACGATATTACTGACTATAACGATACTGTCGACTCTCAGGCATAAAAATCTAAAAGTGTATCATCGTATCCTAAAATACCACACAAGCTGCAATGAACATCAAATATAAGGCAGCTCAATTTGCTTCAGTGAAATATCCAAGTTTTACAAAGAAAGAATGGAAAGAAATAATAAATGTACAAACGATAAAAATCAAGCCCAAAAATGTATTGTTTATCCGTTTTTAATGAACGATAAATCGATGTAGTTTCTATTAGGGCTGGGACGATCCCCCTTATGTCACGGTCCGATATGTATCACGATACTCAGGGGCCGATCCGATACGTATCTCGATTCAACAAGTAATTCAATATGTAAAAAGACAACGGTCATGTGGCCAAAGTTTAGAAACCTATTCATGCATTTTTCAAACACTTCAATTAACACAAAATGTAGAAAAGTGCTGCTACTGGAAAACAAAGGAGTTTATGATAAAAATGCCTCCAAACACAAGTATTGAAAGTATTGCGATACTTGATAAAGTATCACAATTTGGTATTGCGATCCAAATCTGATATGATATTTTATCCCAGCCCGAGTATCTATCGGCTCTGCAAACATGTTTTGGAGTAGGTTTCGGGTGGATTCTACACAGGGCCTGAGCCTTCACCAGGGAAGTCTTTAAAATCCTCAGGAATGGGTGGAACAAAAAACAATATTCCATCTTCATTATTATTATTTTTTTTAGGATGTTTTTGTTCTGAAATTCCTAATTTTCCAGTAATTTTGGAGCATTTCATATGGTCCTCATGATGCTTTTCTTTCATTTTGTTAGACATCCATCCATTTTCTTCCGCTTTATCCGGGTCACGGAGGCAGCGTCTCAGCAGAGATGAGACTTCCCGATCCACACACACCTCCTCCAGCTGTTCTGACCCCGAGGCGACACCAGGCCGGCTCGGAGACATAGTCCCAGTGCTCTGGGCCTTCCACGAGGCCTTGTCCCACTAGGACATGCCTGGAACACCTCAGGTTTCACAGATGCCCGAGCCACCTCAGCTGCTCCTTTCGACATGAAGGAGCAGCGACTCTACTCCGAGCTCCTCCCGGGTAACTGAGCTCCTCACCCCCAGCCACCCTGCGAAGGAAACTCATTTCGGCCGCTTGTATTCATGATCTTGTCCTTTCGGTCATTACCCAAATCTCATGACCACAGGTGAGGGTGGGAACGTAGATCGATCGGTAAATCGAGAGCTTTGCCCAGGTAAGCAAAGACACGAGACAGTGTAGAATAAAAGAACTCAACTCAAATGTGTCTTTTACTGTCACATTTTAATGTATTTTGATGAAGTACTTTCTATCGGGAGTGTTATCTCTGGTAAAAATCTCCTGGCGTTAGTGATGGTGTTTTGAATTTGAGCGATGGTGTTCTAGGGCTAAAATCTGCACTGAGAAATATTGTCTTTAGGTTTTGTTTTGGCTACAAAATCCTGCACGTCTCTCTCCAGAACGCCTTGCTTTACAGTAAACCCCCTCAACTCATTCCAGACAAATGCCAACAAAAGAAACGACTAATGCTGCTGATTTAAAAACGTTAAAGAACAGATGTGACGCAACAAGAATCAAAAATGAGCAAATGAGTAGTAACCTTGTCCTTGAGGCAAAAGTTGATAGCATAGCAAAAGTAAATACTAATTCCACAAATAAAACCAGCGTCACGGTATCGGACACGTGCACAGCGGCTGCTCAGGCCTCGAAATGACGAGAAACTCACAAATAACTGGGAGTAACTCGTGAAGAACTCCAGAAATGTAAAAAAGTTCATGCCAAAGTCATACACCCCAGGCGTTGCCCCCCCGAGCTCAACGTCGCCTTTTCTCCTCGAGTCACCTAAAATAGCAACTTAATCATTCATAAACATCACCAAAACGACATATTGTGGCCTGGTTTACTTTACAAAATCGCCCTGTTTAATGGAGTATCTCGTGGATCTAGGCGAGTTCCTATTGGGTTCGCACGAGAGCCATCAGTCTATCACATCCGGTATGCAACACACATACACTTACTTGACAAGTCAGGGCAAAAAGCGACGCGAATAGTCTCTCAAACGAGCAGATCGCGATCAAATACCCGAGATGTTCGAGTTCAAGGTCCGGCGGGGTCAGTTCGGTGCAGTTTTACGCCGAGATGAGGTCAGAAAAGCGGGTTTGAGAGCAACCTGCTAGCAATAAATCAATTTGGTCTCTCGGTACGTCACCTCCTGTGTTGCCAAATCGGGCTAAAATACGAGTATAAACATGTGATCTCCGTGTCAGGGGTTGAAAGTGACAAAAACTGAGTCTAAACGTTGATAAAAAACAGCGAAAACCGGGCGACTTTTCAAGCTTAAGGTGATTTATTTATTAAACTTCCCAACCCCCCACCCCGCTGGCCCGTACCAAGAGAACAACAACAATGGCTGTGGACAAGTTGAACCAGTTTTTTTTTTTTTTCTCCTTCTTTGCAGAGATTAAATGATAACAAATCGGGGTCTGTGTGTGGATAAACTTACCCCCAGAATCCACACGGACAGCGGGGAGGGAGGCCCGGGGGTTTGCTGCGCTCGCTGGTGTCGCCCATGACGAGTTGACGTTACTTCTTCTGCCGCCGCCGCTGCTGCTGCTACTCCGGGAGCGGGGGGGGGAGGGGGCGGGGGGAGCCCGTCAGGAAAACTCGAGGCTTCGACCGCGGCCTACGCTCTTTTTCCGCGACAAAAACGGAGCTGCGGGGCGAAACAACAAACAAAACAGCTGCGGGGTTAAAAGTCCACGGGTTGCGAGAAGCCGGGGGCGGGATCGAGGGGGGGGGGGAAAGCGGCCGCGGTTGGAGGACGAAAGTCGGAACAAAAAGCCTCCAAAAAAGGGGGAGAAAAACGGGGAGAAATAATTGAACGCTGCTCCCTCGGTGTAATCAGCTGGACGTTAGGGCGCTACAACCGTCGGAAAGCAGGGGTGTCCGGCGGCGTCCGGCGTCGAATTAAACAACGAAATCCTTCAGATATGTGTCAGAAAAGTGTCGGGGACAAACAAGTTCGGCGTTAAATACAAGGGTGGTTACAGGGAGAAGCGATAAAGCCGCAAACGCGAAGGACATCCCCCAGAGGAGGCCCGGGACCACCCCCGTTTAGCAACACGTCAATGAGCTGGGCCCGGAAACGCGTCCATCAAACTACAAATGTCAATACTGGGAGGTGGAAAATAAGGCGAAAATTGTGACAAAACGGGGAAAAGAGTGGTTTGTCTGATCACTTACAGTGTTAGGAGGCCCGAAGTCGAGTTTTGAAGGGCTAAGCGTGGTTGGGCAGCCGAGAGAAGGGAGCAGGAAAAGGCCGGAGGGAGGGTTCTTTTTGATCACTTCTGTGTGATTTATTCAGTCCTGATGCAAACAAGGCTTTAAAAGTAAATATTGGCCCGGCGGCTGCAAAGAGCTGTTTGTTCTAACGAATCACCCTGCATCCTTTGAATCAAAACTACACCAGACAGTGAAATTGTGCTTTATGTCATAATAAAGATCATGCTACTCTGGTCAAGAAATGGGACTGAAGTTGTGTGTTTATAATAGCAGAATGTTTCAGCAGTTTTTAGATTGATTTATATGGGTTCCAACTCTGATATGCCATATTGGCCAACAAATACATTCACAAGTCAAAAAGGCCAGAACAGAGTAGCATATAATCAACTTTTACAGGATGAAACTATTTCAAACTGTTCCTTTTGGTGTTGATGAATCAAAACAGGAAATGTGCTCAAACATGTTACTTTTTGAGATGCCATATCATTCTGTGTTTTTTTGGTGGTGCTTTGGCTCAAGTCTGGTGCTCCTGACACAGTGCAGTGAGGATGCTTCAAACATGCACAACTTTCTATGGGGACAATAACGCCATTCTCACATAAAGCAACCGTATAAAAGTACAATAATAACAAATAAAGCAAAACAACTTTACATGTTTTAGCCTCTTAACTCCCGCCTGAACCGTCATCAGATTTATTTATTTTCCATCATTTTTTTGTTGGGTATTCAACTCATTTTTTGTAACTTTTTTTGTAATTTTTTTGTCACATTTTGGTCAGTTTTTCGTCAATTTTTTATCACATTTTTGTCTTTTTTTTTCATATTTTTGTCATGTTTTTGTCACATTTTTATCACATTTTCTGTCACATTTTTGTCATTTTTTTGTCACATTTTTGTATTTTTTTTGTCAAATTTTATCACATTTTTTGTAATTTTTCGTCCATTTTTTAGTTAAATTTTTGTCATTTTTTTGTCAATTTTTTTTCAATTTCTTGTGACATTTTTGCCACTTTTTCATACATTTTTCGTCACTTTTTTGTCAATGTTTTCTCACTTTTTTGTCACATTTCCATCATTGTTTTCATCTCAGTTTTGTTGCTATTTTCACACCTTTTTTCCAGAAGCTTTTGGACTGGGGTAAAGCCAAACTGGAGAAAATGTGCTCGGTTCAGGTGGGAGTTAAGGGGTTAAAGGGACCTTTTTTGGTAATGGAACAACATTTGATTTGTTCTTTAGTATATTGTAGAAACACTGTGCCTCTAGTTATAAAGCATTTGGAACAGTCTTATGAAATTGCAGGCGAGTTCGCATTTCTAGATAATTTAGGCTACTTTTTGAGATGCCATATCATTCTGTGTTTTTTGGTGGTGCTTTGGCTCAAGTCTGGTGCTCCTGACACAGTGCAGTGAGGATGCTTCAAATATGCACAACTTTCTATGGGGACAATAACGGCATTTTCACATAAAGCAACCTTATAACAGTACAATAATAACAAATAAAGCAAAACAACTACATGTTTTAACCTCTTAACTCCCGCCTGAACCGAGAGGATCTTTTACCTCACGTCATCAGATTTATTTATTTTTCATCATTTTTTTGTTGGCTATTCAACTCATTTTGGAAACTTTTTTTGTAATTTTTTGTCACATTTTGTCACATTTTTGTCCGTTTTTCGTCAATTTTTTATCCCTTTTTTGTCATTTTTTTTGTCATATTTTTGTCATTTTTTGTCAAATTTCTGTCATTTTTTTGTCAATGTTTTCCCACTTTTTTGTCACATTTCCATCATTGTTTTCGTCTCAGTTTTGTTGCTATTTTCACACCTTTTTTCCAGAAGTTTTTGGATTGGGGTAAAGCCAAACTGGAGAAAATGTGCTCGGTTCAGGTGGGAGTTAAGGGGTTAAAGGCACCTTTTTTGGTAATGGAACAACATTTGATTTGTTCTTTAATATATTGTAGAAACACTGTGCCTCTAGTTATAAAGCATTTGGAACAGTTTTATGAAATTGCAGGCGAGTTCGCATTTCTAGGAAAGTGACCCTGCAAGTTGTGAAATGCCAGTAACCTCGTCCCTATTATTTGTATGTAATATGGTAGGAAAGTTAGGAATGAATTTGGACCACGGCTAGCATTTACATTTTGTGGCTTCTTCCTCTTTCATTGTTTGCTATTTAAAAAAAATAAAATCAGGTATAGGGCCTTTAAAGCAGAACTAGGTAACTGTTGCCCCTAGAGGCCATAGGCGCAACTGCAGGTGTCGTAGCAAGTTTTTTTTACTTATTAATCGTCCGTGAGAGTAAATACTACGCTGACAGAAAAGACAAAGGGACAGAGGGATATTGTTCATCCAATTATACAATGGAGATATTTTTTTCACTCAAACTTAGCTGTAGATATTGTTTGAGTGGTGCTAGCCCGCAGTTGGCTTTACCCGTTAGCCTGTTAGCTTCTTCTTCGTGATTCCATTAGTGTGTATTGGTGACTCCGGGCCAGTGGCAGCGAAGTTGCAAGCATGGTTTTCTGGCCAGAGACACCAGGGGGGCGATGAAAGACCCTCCAACCATCCCATTAACACTTGTATTATCCCCACAGGGGCTATGGGAAGGATTTATTAAAGAGGGGGTATTATGCTTTTTTCAGCCACATAGCACCAGTCTATAGCACACTACAATGATGACGAAACCTTCTGTTGGTCTGTCAATGCAGTAAATTAGAATAACTGCCTTGTATAAAATTGCTCTTTCAAAATGGCGGTAGCAAATGACTTGAAATAGGCCTCTGTCTCTTTAAGAACCTCTGACCCTTTCCGACACGCCCCCTCCACACGCTGTCTGTGGCATCACAACACTTTCTCCACAGTATTGAAACTACGATCGGTGCATTTTAATTTTTATTGTTGGAAAGGAGCTACTGTTTATCACTTTGTGAACAATGGCCACACAGCATATTTTTTGGAGACGAACCTTCCACACCGGACGCTTGGAAGGGGCTCTTGCCTGAAAAATAACTGCTGTTTGGAGGCTCTCTCTTTGCATCTGCCATGCCCTATGGATCTCTAACTATACCCCCATGGACGACACCAGGATCTGCAGGAGCCCATACGATTCAAAGACGGACATTATCTGTGCAGGTGGACAATGGTTTTTCGAGGTTACCCGTTAGCTTGTTATAATCGACTACAGCTCATTGTTGATGAAAAGTCTGCAATAAACCACAAATGTGTAAAGCCAGGCTCATTGTGTGATCATCGTAAAGGCGGCTTCAAGTAGTTGCTGCTTTATTGACGTTATTTGTGCATAATATGCTGCCTGTTTTCAATGAATGTTGTGAAGGTGAAGGTTGTTAGCTTGTCGCGGCTAATAGTGCCTTAGCTCCGGGAGAAAACCACTCGGCTACGACTCACTGTAGATGAAATGTGAGCAATAAACTACGAAATCAACAAGCCAGGCTCCGTGTGTGATCATCATAAAGGCTGCTTCAAGCAGTTGCCTGTTTTAGTGACGTTTTCAATCATAATATGCTGCTTGTATTCAGTGAATTTTCCCGTTAGCTTGTCGCGGCTAGCTTGTTAGCTCCGGGAGAAAGCCACTCGTCTATGACCCATTGTAGATGAAATGTGAGCAATAAACTTCCAAATCAACAAGCCTGGCTCCGTGTGTGATCATTGTTAAACGGTTCTTTATGTGTGTGGTGGTTTTATTGACTTTATGTGTGCATATTTCTCGTTTTCACGTGATGACTCGAGGTTTAGCTTAGCATTAGCTTTCTCCGGAGGCTCTGTGCATCATCAAGGCCCAGCGCAGAACCAGACACTGAAATAAGTGTTCTTGTCACCGGTTTGAATCCTGGGTGTTTCGGTAACAGAAACACTGATGTGTGTCTTTGTAAAAGTCTGCTGTGGCTCCGGTTCACAACACATGAAGCTAATCCTCCATGATGACTCTGTTTACGTCTTAGGGCTAGACACTGCGGGGAGGGGGTTCTGCTGAGGAGCAGTGGTTGGTTACTCGGCTGGTGACGAAAGGTCGGAGGCGTATCCTGGAGGTTCGAGGCGTTCCCTGAAGGAATCAGGCGTTTTATCCCTAAAATGGCCGCCATCAGAGTTTTTACAGATTACTCGAAAATACGTGAATGTGCCCAGGCAACACTTCAGGCATGGTTTTAATGAGGGAATGACTTAATAACATGATGTAAAGCATGAAAAAGTCGATTTTGCATAATACCCCCCCTTTAAGGTAAACACGTTACTTAGTTCTGCTTTAAAGGGTGGGTATTATGCAAAATCGACTTTTTCAAGCTTTACATCATGTTATTCTGTCATTCCCTCATTAAAAACATGCCTGAAGTGTTGCCTTGGCACATTCACGCATTTGTGAGTAATCTGTAAAAACTCTGATGGCGGCCATTTTAGGGAGAGGTTTGCCTGAGTCCTCCTAGGAACGCCCCCACCTCCTGGAGACGGCTCCGAGCTTTCGTCACCAGCCGAGTAACCAACCACTGCTCCTCAGCAGAACCCCCTCCCCACTGATGCCACAGACAGCTTGTGGAGGGGGCGTGTCTGAAAGGCTCAGAGGTTCTTAAAGAGACAGAGGCCTATTTCAAGACATTCACTACAGCCATTTTGAGAGAGACATTTTATACAAGGCAGTTATTCTAATTTACTGCATTTACAGACCAACAGAAGGTTTGGTCATCATTGTAGTGTGATATAGACTGGTGCTGTGTGATTGAAAAAAGCAGAATACCCCCTCTTTAAGTAAAGGCTGAAACTTGAGCACCCAGAGGACACTCTTCCACACAGTGTTAAAAAATCCAATGTTCTGTTCAGCGGCGCCGATGGTCTCGCAAAAGCTGCTGAACATGTGGAAGAACACGGTCATGTCCTCAGGCCGATGGATTTGCTGAATGTCTCTCCCCGCTGTCCACCCTTTTCACCTTGAACTGTCCTGTTTAAGCCCAGGGGCCAAAATCTAGTTTAGTCTCCCACTGTTTCTGAACAGATTTATGTAAAACTTGCAACACGTCAACATTTTTCTCACAATGAGGCCTGACCCGTGACTTTTTGACCACAAGAGAGTAGCAGTTCTATTTTTCCTAAACAGTTTTCCTTATAGATGTCATGAGTGTGATGTTATAACAGCATCAAACTGAGAGGAAAGTCTGCATTGTTAGTCATTGATTTGCCACTCAATGTGCAATGTTAAAGGTTATATTTCTGTTTAGATATAAAATGTGCATAGTCTCTATAACACAGCCATTCACAACTGACCACAACAATAAAGCCACGCCGTATAACATTTCCCCCAATTAATAAAATATAAGCATTTTGTACAGATATCATTGCTGTTGAGTGGGTAACTTCTCCTCAGACCTGACCCCAACTTTACAGGACGTCTCCAGCTCGTCTCCATGGAGATGTGCCTAAAGGCAGCTAAATATGAGATTCAGAGAGACTAGGTCCTCGTCCAAATCCATTCTTTGATTAACCACTGCAAAAACAGCATTTTCTGTTCGGAGATGATCATTGGGAGCTGCTGGAAACAATACAATTCAAAATGTTGTGCAGTAATATCTTCACTTTACTGTGTGGACGTCGAAGTGCTCCTAAGGTGTTTTTACGCCTGACAATATAGTCCCCCTTTTATCTGCTTAGAAAATACATTTTAATTTTGTGTAGCTATACATCAGGGGTAGGCAAGTTTGCGTCATGGAGGACCGATTTTCTTTATTACCAAAACACCAAGGGCCGAAACTCACAATTTTAGCCCAAAGTAAAGCACCTTTTCTCTACAAATATAAGATTTGCTTGTAATATATGACCTAATGGGGTGTTTTGCAGGGAAATCTGGAAATATTGACAGTATTAGCCACATTTTAGAGTCCTTTTCATGTATTTGGTCTCTGATGTATGAATAAATGTTCCTTCAAAATTCTCTTGGGGGCCAAAGGTTTTATGCTAGAGGGCCGAATTTTGCCCCCGGGCCTGACGTTGCCTACCCCTGCTATACATGGATCGTGTAGCTACTCATGTAACTGTATTTAAATAGGGGAAACGTGGAAGAGCTTCGTCGCTTCTAACTTCCCCCCATTTTGCCCCATAGAGGAGAGAAGGAGAAGCTAAATGCTAACAACATCTTAAGTCTTTTTGTGTGACTGAGCGCACGCGTGAAGACCAGACCAGTACGGATCAACTCGTCTAAGGTACGGTAAGAACACATCTCAGTATGGAAAAACGGCGGCCTGTTCCTTTAAGATTTCACAAAGAATATGTAATGTTTTTCAGCATAAACATACTTATAGATTTACAAATGATTGTTATTTTATGCAAATTACTATACCTGAGAGACTATACTTGATTATTTTTTTTCTAGTGGAACAAATTTTGTTTTTTTCCTCTCAAAACAAAAGATATTTGGGGAAAATACTGTCCATCTGATTACAAAGCATTTGCATCCATTTAACTTAACTCCCACCTGAACCGAGCACATTTTCTCCAGTTTGCCTTTACCCCAGTCCAAAAGCTTCTGGAAAAAAGGTGTGAAAATAGCAACAAAACTGAGACGAAAACAAGGATGAAAATGTGAAAAAAGTGAGAAAAAATGTACGAAAAAGTGACAAAAAATGTACAAAAAATGTACAAAAAATGTACAAAAAATGACAAAAATGGACAAAAATTTGACGAAAAATTGAGAAAAAAATGTACGAAAAAGTCACAAAAAATTGACAAAAAAGTGATGAGAATTTGACAAAAAAAATGTGAATAATTTGACGAAAAAGTGACAAAAATGTCACGAAAATTTGACAAAAATGAGATAACTGCCCAACAAAATAAAAAGATGAAAAAAAATCTGATGATGTGAGGAACAAGATCAATTTAGTTTTGTAGGTCTTAGCTTTCAAATGAGGTGTTACACTGGCCTACAGGATTTGTGAAAAAGCTGAACTGGAGAAAATGCTCTCGGTTCAGGCGGGAGTTAAGAGGTTAACTTAACCCCTACCTGAACCTTTACCCAAATCTGAAAGCTTCTTGGAAAAAATAGAGATGAAAGCAAGGATGAAAACGCACCAAAAGAGCGCCATAAGAGTGTAAAAACACAACTGAAGAGTGATGAAAAAGAGCAAAAAACGATTCAAAAATGTGATAAAAAATTACGATCAGTTTTGCAGGGCTTAGCTTTCAAATGGCCAAGAAACATTTTGACTTGGGTAAAGCCGTAAAAACTGTAAAAAATGTGAGTTTTCAAACCTCTGTGTGACAATGACCCTGAACCTGAAAAATGAACTGATTAATAATGAATTAACATAAACATTTTGAAAAAGATCATTATAATAGGCTATAATAATGTGTGTATAAATAATATGGACCTTGTAATCATGATTTGTTTCATTTATGTACATTTCTTTTCGCATATTTGAAATTCTTGTGGATCAAACCGAAAACTCCCACCGTCCTGTAGGCGGCGGTCGCGCGCTACGACAGTTCACGCCGGAGAAGAAGACGTAGAACCGGAAGTCGCTGGCTCGGACTGTGATGTCGGAAGCTTTTCGTGTATTTTCCTGAATTTACCGATTAACTGGACGACAAACTAACCGGGTCTGCTCTTCTGTGAATCACATTCTGCCGTGAGTGCGAGCTGCTGGTGAGTTTGCGCCGAAATAAGCCTCGTAATCATGAACATTACGCGCATTTCCTTCGTTCGCAAGTGTCAAACGTCAGCGAGGCTAGCGGCTAATAACAAGACACAAAACCCCCAGAAAAAGCTTAAAAGAGTAACATTTCTCCAAAGCTACGCGATCATTCGGCAGCCTTTAAGAATCAAATAGATGACTGATTGTAATAAAACAAAAAACATGGATGTTTGTTGAGTAATCTTACAGAAGTGTCATGTTAGCAGACAGGCTAGCTGCGTTTAGCATTAGCTGCAATGTCAACGAAAACCTTGCATTTTGGGGACATTTGTGCTAGTTTTTGCCACACTTATTACGGCAAATTTAGCATGACGGATGTGGTATTGTGAATGACTGTCAGCACGCAGCGACTGGGTGTTTGTTGAATGGCTAATGGTTTATTGTCCTTGAGACATTGGTAAGCTTGTGCTTGTTTTGTGGATGAAGTAAAATGTGCCCTAGAGGGAGACATAAGAGGACCTGAAGTTAGTTGGTTGTGAGAGCACAGGATGCAGAGGAGAGATGCCCTGCTTGGATATGTAATAAATATTGTAGCAGCTAAAGTAAAATGCTCAAAGGTTTTCAAACATTACACAACAACCTAAAAAGAAATAGCTCTGAGTTCTATTCGGTCAAAACTTAAGGCCTGAACCTGCTGTAAGATAGGGCAACATGTCATGACTAAAGTAGCTCTAAACGAGGACAAAAACAAAAATAAAATTGTGTTTCTACTTTTAATGCTCTGTGTGTGCTTATCCCGTTTCCATCCAAGCCACAAAAATGGGTCTTGTTAGTTTTGTAGTGTCCGCTGTGGCCCTGGGCTCTGTGGAGGAGGTGAGGGACAGGAGCTCACCTCCATCATGGACAGCACCTCCCACCCACTGCACGGGACTGTAGAGGAGCTGAGCAGCTCTTTCAGTGGCAGAAGGAGCAGGTCCTTCATCCCCACTGCTGTCAGACTGAACAATATGACTGTAAAGTAACATGTGCAATAACCCCTGTATTTAAGTCACTTACCTACGTCATTTTATCAACCACTTGCAATATGATGTAAATCTGCACTGCTAATACTGACTCTAGCATTTTTTTTTATAGTCCTTTTACTTAATTATTTACTGTTTATATTTTTGTCCCCACAAAGTCCCTGGTAGTCATTGTACAAAAGATACCACTATTTACTATTTTATTGGGGGGGGTTCTCACATTTTCTGCCTATTTGCTCACCCTGAGTGTTTTTAAGAGCTGAATTTCTCCATTGTGAGATCAATATAGGCTATATTATCTTCACTTAAAGGGGGGGTATTATACAAAATGGACTTTTTCAAGCTTTCCATCATGTTATTATGTCATTCCCTCATTAAAAACATGCCTGAAGTGTTGCCTTGGCACATTCACGTATTTCTGAGTAATCTGTAAAAGCTCTGATGGCGGCCATTTTAGGGATAGGTTTGCCTGAGTCCTCCTAGGAACGCCCCCACCTCCTGGAGACGCCTCCGAGCTTTCGTCACCAGCCGAGTAACCAACCACTGCTCCTCAGCAGAACCCCCTCCCCACTGATGCCACAGACAGCGTGTGGAGGGGGCGTGTCGGAAAGGGTCAGAGGTTCTTAAAGAGACAGAGGCCTATTTCAAGACATTCACTACAGCCATTTTGAGAGAGACATTTTATACAAGGCGGTTATTCTAATTTACTGCATTTACAGACCAACAGAAGGTTTCGTCATCATTGTAGTGTGATATAGACTGGTGCTATGGGACTGAAAAAAGCATAATACCCCCTCTGTCCTGATTCTTTCTGGGGATGAGTTATTGGCATTTGCTTGAGAGTTTTTACATTCACTCATAATACGCTGCAGATGCGAAGTTACAGTCTCTTGTTTTTCCCAGACAATCGTCCATGAACTCTTTTGTTCCTTCTGCCATTAGACTTTTGAATTCTGAAGGGACGGTCTGCAACATGTTTTATTATTGTTATACAACTGTTGATCTTTGAGCCTTTACTCTTGCCTGAACTGTTGCGACTGACAGTGACAGTTTTTGGTTTGCTGCTTTTTAGGATCAGAGTTTTCTTAATCTGATACAAAAGCGAAACAATTCACAAGAAAAAAAGAAAGAAAAAAACCCAAGATAGGAGCCTCTGCGCGTGAGAATGCGGCGCCTTCGTAACTGACCTTCAGTCCTAACCCCGTTCCTCTGGTTTCAGCTGCTCCAGGTCCGTCATGAGTAACAGCCACCCCCTGCGCCCTCTGGCCTCTGTGTCGGAGATCGACCACATCCACCTCCTCTCCGAACAGGTGGGGGCGCTGGTGCTGGGCGAGGAGTACAGCGACGTCACCTTCATCGTGGAGGGGAAACGGTTCCCGGCGCACAGGGTCATCCTCGCCGCGCGATGCCACTACTTCAGGTGATGTTACGCACCGAGCGACACGAGCAGGCGCTTACGTGTACGAGGGTTCAACGGTCAGCGCGTGAGGGGCAGGGGGAGTCAGGACTGAAGCCGGGACCGACCCAGGGACGCTCAGTTCATATAAAGAAACAAATCGAGCCAAAGTGGAGGGTTGGCTGCAAACTGTGGCAATCCGCAAAACACGTTATTCTCTTCTGTCATAATTATTACTAAATCGAATTATCGTTGAAGTGAGAGATAAACCTTATATCTTTGGACTCGCTATTTATTGTCAGTAAATGTATTTGCGTTGTACTGTATTTTTTGTCCTATTTTTGTCATACTTTAAAGGGGCTAGATGCAAGTTGGCCATTTTATGGTCACGACTGCCACCTCAGGTCATACTTGTAACTGCAGCTTCTATATTAAGCTCGTGCATGACGGATATTCGGACCCGAAGTAACAACTTTCTGAGTGACAGTGCAGGATTTTACATTAGGACATGGAGGAACATGTAGGGCAGGGGAAGGCAAGGTTTGCCAAAACACCAAGGGCCAAACCTCACCATTGTAGCTTAAAGTTAAGAACCATTTTCTGCTAATGCCAATGTTTTGCATCAGTCGTTATATATGACCAAGTGGGATGTTCTGCAAGGACATTTTAAAAAATCCACTATAAGAAGACACTATTTCTCGCATTTTTAGATACTTTAACAGTTATTTGATCCCTTATTAACATTATAATATTTCTCAAAATCATACTGGGGGCCAGAGGTTCTGTGCTGGAGGGCCGGATTTGGCCCCCGGGCCTGACGTTGCCTACCCCTGATGTAGGGGGAGGAAAATACATAATTTTAACATTTTTAAACTCCCTATAGTCCCTTTAACTATTTCATCAAAGTAAATTGTGTGTGTGTTTCATGTTTAAACTCGTGCATTTGTTAATATGTACTTTTAGAACAAAGAGACGAATACGATTTCCAGTTTTTGGAGTTTCGTTGGCATTAAGTGGTCTTTAAGTTTCTGCTTTTACATATTGAACTTCACGTCCCGTTACTGCGACAGGCCTAATGTACTCCCTCACCGTGTCCCCGCCCTCCCCCACAGAGCGCTGCTGTACGGGGGGATGAAGGAGTCCCGCCCTCAGGCTGAGGTGTGTCTGGAGGAGACCAGAGCTGAAGCCTTCTCCATGCTCCTGAACTACCTGTACACGGGCCGGGCGTCTCTCAGCGCTGCGCGGGAGGAGGTGCTGCTCGACTTCCTGGGCCTCGCGCACAGATACGGCCTCCAGCCACTAGAGGACTCCACCTCCGAGTTCCTGCGCACCGTGCTGCACACGCAGAACGTGTGTCTGGTGTTTGACGTGGCCAGTCTGTACGGACTGAGCGCGCTCAGTACAGCCTGCTGCTGCTACATGGACAGACACGCCCCCGACGTGCTCAACTCCGAGGGCTTTCTCCAGCTCTCTAAGGTACCATACATTTGAAAGTCAGCCTGTTTATAGCTAAGGATTTTGAACCGTTATGAAGCTTAAAGGGGCTAGATGCAAGTTTGCCATTTTATACTCACTACTGCCACCTCAGGCCATATGTGTAACTGCACCTTCTATATTAAGCTCGTGCATGACGGCAATTCGGACCTGAATTAACACCTTTTTGAGTGACAGTGCAGGATTTTAGAGGCAGTTGTGGTGAACAGGTCTGAGCTCATTCTACACATTAGGACATGGAGGAACATGTAGGGGGAGGAAAATACATAATTTTAACATTTTTAAACTCTGTATGGTCCCTTTAAAGGATCTGTATCTGCTATTTTAGCCATTCCAAAGTTAAGTATAGGCATGTATATGATATATTGTACCTCTACCACTATGGAGCACTAATTTTTGTGATAAATATAAGTGTTTTCTGGAGGTATTTTTGAAACCCGGAAGACAAAACGCTTCGATTCAGTTAACTCCGCCCCCTCTCTCCGCACATACAACTTTACCGCAATATAAATAAACAACAATAAGTGAAGTTACTTCATGATGCAGTTATACAGAGTTGACGTCTGCAGCACAGCTTCATAAATGGCTAACACACACGCTAACACACACGCTAACACACACGCTAACACACACACGCTAACACACACAAGCTAACACACACAAGCTAACACACACAAGCTAACACACACAAGCTAACACACACACTAACACACACACGCTAACACACACACGCTAACACACACACGCTAACACACACAAGCTAACACACACAAGCTAACACACACACGCTAACACACACACGCTAACACACACAAGCTAACACACACAAGCTAACACACACAAGCTAACACACACACGCTAACACACACAAGCTAACACACACAAGCTAACACACACACTAACACACGCTAACACACACAAGCTAACACACACAAGCTAACACACACACGCTAACACACACACGCTAACACACACAAGCTAACACACACAAGCTAACACACACAAGCTAACACACACACGCTAACACACACAAGCTAACACACACAAGCTAACACACACACTAACACACGCTAACACACACAAGCTAACACACACAAGCTAACACACACACGCTAACACACACAAGCTAACACACACAAGCTAACACACACACTAACACACGCTAACACACACACGCTAACACACACAAGCTAACACGCGTTTGGATTGACTCACCGCTCTGCTCCATCGCTGTTTACATTGTGGGACTCGCGTTGGTTATAAACGCGAAGGTTCCCCAAACATCCATCAGAGACAGTCACAGAAAAACAATATTTTGGTGAAAGTCGCCGAATCCCGGAAAGAAAAAACAACTTCTGACGAGTGGCCTCTTCTTTAGGAAGGCTTAATAAAGTCGTCGTAGCCAAACGCGCTTCTTTTTCTCCGTGACATTATCGTCAGGTAAGAATAAAGAACAGGTGTCCAGAGTAGGTAACAACGAGCTCAATCTTCACAGCTGCAGCGCAAACATGACGTCTGTTCAGACGCTCAGGGGATGTGTTTGTTTTGGCCCCAGATGACCTGGAAGCGCCTCTTCCTTTTTTTTAAATTTTTTTTTTATTCCCTTTATTTATTTTTTACAACAGAAATAATGAAAAAGCTGGTTTACATATTAAAATCAGGCCGTAAGCATAGAATTAAGACATTACATTACATTATTACGCCGAGCACTTCCGTTCCGCTGTTACGACACAACGGAGCAGGTCAGTGGTTCACCAGCAGAGGGCGGAGCAGCTGCACGATTCAGGAGGATTACTGAGAGCTGCGTGAATGAAGCCACAAACCACTCTGGGGGTGATTTTGATAAAGAAATCGCAAAACAACATGGCTAAAAGCTCCAAAAAGTCGATTTTGCATGATATAGGACCTTTAAATCTTGGACTGGGTTTAGTTGAGTTGAGGATGTTTCGCTTCTAATTCACTGAAGCTTCTTCTTAGCTCTTGTGGTCAGAGATATTTCCTGCTTAAAGGTTTCCTGTTTTGTCCTATTTATTTTGAATTTTGCATTTGTGGCATTAAAAACATAGTACTAACCTTAACCGTAATAAACTGTCTGCCTGGTGTATAAACCCCTCCCTCCTGCAGACGGCGCTGTTGACGGTGGCGACGCGGGACTCGTTCGCTGCCACAGAGAAGGAGATCTTCCAGGCGCTGAGCCGCTGGTGCCTCCATCACGGCGAGGCGGCGCAGACGCAGGAGGTCATGGGCGCCGTGCGGCTGCCGCTCATGACGCTGACGGAGATGCTGAACGTGGTGCGGCCGTCGGGCCTCGTGAGTCCGGACGACCTGCTGGACGCCATCAAGCTGCGGTCGGAGAGTCGCAACATGGACCTGAACTACAGGGGGATGCTCAGTGAGTGTGGGAGCGAGTAGGGCTGGGCACTGTTCGTTTTGATACCACTACTTTAACGATACCTGCTTTTCGGTACCGGTGCCTTAACGGTACTTTTTTCGATACCTTTGTTATTTTAATTGAGTTAAAATAATGTGCAGGAAAAGTATGGTTCAGGAGGAAGTCCAAACACGGCACATCAGAAAACAGGAGCAGCAGCGTCACCTGGAACTTCATGTTTTGAGCAGAATTCCCACTAAAGCCGTGATAAAAAGAGAGTTCGGACATTATTACCTCCTGAGCTGCAGGAACAGACCAGATCCACATCAGGACCGTTTACTGAAGATAAACTTTTCTAAACATGGCTAATGCAGAGTGAGCCTCACCTTTTGCAGAGACAATCTTTGATCCCAAACGCTCTGGTGCAGCTGGAGTTTAAACAACAGCAGTAACTTCAGGCTCTGCAGCTAAAGCTAAAGCTAAATCCCATTTGTTTCTTCTTGTCGCTGCTTTTCTATTTGTCTAAGAGTCTAGTTTCTTATTCAGTCCTGGTTTAGTCCTGGTTTTTAACTAGTTTACTGTAAGTCCTGGTTTAGTCCTGGTTTAGTCCTGGTTTAGTCCTGGCTCAGACCCTCTGCCATCTCTGATAATGACTGAAGTGTGAGTAAGTTATAGCTTTCCTTCACTTCTGCATTTGCGCTGAAGCTGCTCATGAGTTCAGGCTTTTTTAGACTCACTGTGGATCATTTATTGACGTTTGGAGAGAAAAATTACCGAAAATTAGCACAGAAAAAAAAAAAAAATTCGATACCGCCCCCTACCGGAGCTTTTCGGTCGGTACCAAGTAGGTACCGTTTAACGGTACCCAGCCCTAGGAGGGAGTGTGGGAGCGAGAGTGAGACGCTCAGTGAGTGACGAGTGTCAGACGTGGGACCTTCTGGCTGTGTACAACAAGCGGCCATTGTCCGCCATTGCTGCAGTATCTCCATATGTGGGCGGCAAAGCAAGCTAGTTTTCCATTAGTTAGCATTGCACTTAAGACACGTTTTAACCAACTGTAAAGCTGGTTTCTTATTTTTTTTTACTTTCTACTGTTAGATATTGCTCCTGTGATAACGCAGGGTTAGTTCCAAATAAAGAAACCAGCCTGGTTTTCGTGAGGTACATTTTAGAAATCTCATATGTTAATGAGGGCCGGACTTTGATTGACAGGCCGTTAGCATTAGAGCTAATGACGCGGGGACACAGCAGGGGAGGAGGAGTCTATGAAGCCGCCATGATTTACCTTTCGAACGTGGTCATTATGGCAAACGGGGCGGAGTGAGAAGAAGCTTCTATTAATTCTACAGTCTGTGGCTGTGAAGCACGAGCGCCGTGATCTGAAACCGTGATCTGAAACCGTGATCTGAAACCGTGATCTGAAACCGTGATCTGAAACCGTGATCTGAAACCGTGATCTGAAACTGTGATCTGCCCTGAATCTGTTTCAGTCCCGGAGGAGAACATCGCCACCATGAAGTTCGGGGCGCAGGTGGTGAAGGGCGAGCTGAAGTCGGCGCTTTTGGACGGCGACACTCAGAACTACGACCTGGACCACGGGTTCAGCCGACACCCCATCGAGGAGGACGGGCGGGCGGGCCTCCAGGTCAAACTGGGACAGCCCTCCATCGTCAACCACGTCCGGCTGCTGCTGTGGGACCGGGACAGCAGGTGAGGCGGGGCTTCCAGAGGCTCCAGAGGTCTTTGGTATAATCATCTCCTGGTTTAATCTTCACCTGTGCTGTTCTCAGGTCGTACTCGTACTACATCGAGGTGTCCATGGATGAGCTGGACTGGGTTCGAGTTGTGGATCACTCCAAGTTCCTCTGTCGCTCGTGGCAGAACCTCTTCTTCACCCCCAGAGTCTGCAGGTCACACACGGCTTGTGCTCAAATTAAGCCCTTAACCTCTTAACTCCCACCTGAGCTGAGCACAATTTCTCCAGTTCCACTTAAACCAAATCTAAAAGCTTCGTGAAAAAACTTTGTTAAAATAGCGACAAAAAACGAGAAGAAAATGAGGATGAAAAACGGGCAAAAATGGAACAAAAAAGCCACAAAAACAGAGTAAAAAAAAATGTTAAAATCTGATAAAAAATCTGATAAAAAAGTGACAAAAAAATGAGAAAAAAGTAAAAAAATCGGACAAAAAATGTTAAAAAATGATAAAAATCTGATTTAAAAAAAGTGACAAAAAATGATTAAAAAATCAGACAAAAAAATGATTAAAAAAACGGGCAAAAATTACAATCTGATAAAGTGACAAAAAATTATTAAAAAGTAAAAAAATCAGATAAGAAAGTGACAAAAAATGATTAAAAAATTTTTAAAAAATGGACAAAAAAATGTTCAAAAAGGAAAAAAAATATTTAAAAAATGGGCACAAAAAAATATTAAAATCTTATAAAAAAGTTACAAAAAAAATGATTAAAAAGTAAAAAAAATCAGACAAAAAATGATTAAAAAGTGATGAAAAATTGACAAAAATATGCGGCAAAAACACAATGAAACAAAATGTGAAAAAAGTGACGATAAAGCGGCAACAATGCGAGGAAAAAGATCCTTCTAGATCAGTTTTGTAGGTCTTTCAAAAGAGCCGTTACTCTGGGCTATAGGCTGCAACCTTTTTGATTTGGGTAAAGCTGAAGCGGAGAAAATACACTTGGTTCAGGCGGGGGTTAAGAGGTTAAATGTCATTATAGGATTACAGCTGGTGTAAAATCTAAATATATTGGAAAATATTGATATTGCCTTAAACATTAGGGCTGTGAACCGACAAAAAGGTTTAGGTATTACTGGTACTAAAGCAGGTACTGAAAATAAACATACAGTCTTTATATTCAAGTTCTGATGCTCAGAATTTGGAAAAAAAAAAACTGGGGGAAATTTTGTAAAAACCTGGGAACATTTGGGAAAAACTGGGGGAAAAAATGTAAACATTTGGGGAAAAATGTGGGAAGAAAAATTGGAAATAAATATTTTTAAAAAAGGAGAAAAAATCGTGAAAATTGTGGAGAAAAACAGAAAAATTGAGGGAAGTGGAACTAAGTAAAATATTGAAACATTTGGGAAAAAATATTTTAAAATAAAGGGAAAAATTCATGAAAATTGGGGGGGAAACACATAGAAAAAGTGAGGGGAAAAAAGTGGAAAAACTGGGGGAAAAAATTGAAACATTTGGGAAAAAATTTGAACAAAATTTGGGGAAAAACGGGGAAAATGACAAAAAAATGGTTACTTGATTGTTTCACCTCAAACAAATGATACAAAAGAAATTAATTTGAAGGAAAAGGAACATTATTGATCAGTTTATGGTTCTATACGACAAATAATTAAGTAAACGTATTGGAAAACATTTAGCGATGCCCAGCCCTATCAAAGAAAAACTGGATGTTCTAAAACACCTTGAGCCGTAGTCGAGCTGTTTTGGACATGTTCCCTCAGTCTGTTTGGTGACCTGAACGTCTGCTCTTGTTCTTCTGCAGATACGTGCGAATCGTGGGGACGCACAACACCGTGAACAAAGTGTTCCACCTGGTGGCCTTCGAGTGCATGTTCACCAACCGCCCGCACACGCTGGACAACGGGCTGCTGGGTACGACTCGCAGACACTCAACGTTTTACACGGCTCAGATGCTTCGGCAGGAGTTTAGTCCAAGGTCCGTAACCAAATCCACTCTGTCCGTCCCTCGCCAGTGCCCGCGGAGAACGTGGCGACGGTGGCGGCCTGTGCCAGCGTGGTGGAGGGCGTGAGCCGCAGCAGGAACGCCTTGCTCAACGGCGACACGCGGAACTACGACTGGGACTCGGGCTACACCTGCCACCAGCTCGGCTCCGGCGCCATCGTCATCCAGCTCGCTCAGCCCTTCTCCATCGGCTCCATAAGGTACGACTGGACCGGGCTCAGAGACGCTGCTGAGGTTCAACTTATAAACAGGAGCAAATACTCATCATCACAGGATCATGTTTAATTATTGCACAAATTCAATATTTCTACATAGATTTATTTTCAAAATGCGTTTTTTTGACTTTGCTGCTATAAAATAACTGATCCAAAATGTAATGATCAGATCAATGAGTGAGTTTGTTGTTGTTTATAATAATCGCTCATATATTTAGTGCAGAAAGTCCAGTTTTTCTTGTTTAATGTTTTTCCATTACAGTTTATCAATAGAGAGCCATAATTGGTAATTAAAAAAAATGTTGCATTTTTGACACTTTCGTCACATATTTGACTTTTTTTGTTGTTGCAATTTTATCACTTTTTTGTCACATTTGTCTCTTTTTTTGTCTAATTTTTATCACTTTTTTGTCGCATTTTTGTCACTTTTTTGTCTGATTTTTATCACTTTTTTTGTCACATTTTTATCACTTTTTTTGTCACATTTTTGTCACTTTTTTGTCGCATTTTTATCACTTTTTTGTCGCTTTTTTGTCACATTTTTATCACTTTTTTGTCGCATTTTTGTCACTTTTTGTCACATTTTTATCACTTTTTTGTCACTTTTTTGTCACATTTTTATCACTTTTTTGTCGCATTTTTATCACTTTTTTGTCACTTTTTTGTCACATTTTTGTCACATTTTTATCACTTTTTTGTCACATTTTTATCACTTTTTTGTCGCATTTTTATCACTTTTTTGTCGCATTTTTGTCACTTTTATGTCACATTTTTATAACTTTTTTATCACTTTTTTGTCACTTTTTTTGTCACTTTTTTGTCACATCTTTAACACTTTTTTGTCGCATTTTTGTTGCATTTTGTCATATTTTTGTCGTATTTTTTTCACTTTTCTGCCTCGTTTTTGTCACATTTTCACTGCTATTTTAACACTGTTTTCAAGAAGCTTCTAGATTTGGGTAAAGCTGAACTGGAGAAAATGTGTTCTGTTAAGTCAGAGCTTAAGGGAGAAAACTCGCTAAAAATATTGACCACAGCGTCTGGCCTTACATGATGACATAGTGCATTAAACAGAGTGTATTAAAGTATATTATTAAAGTGTATTATTAAAGTGTATTATTAAAGTGTTTTATTAAAGTGTTGACCAGTCTCTGTCCTCCCTCGTGTCCTCCCAGGCTGCTGCTGTGGGACTGTGACGAGCGCTCCTACAGTTACTACATCGAGGTGTCGACCGACCAGCAGCAGTGGAGCAAAGTGGTGGACCGAACCCGCATGGCCTGCAGGTCAGAGGTCGCACCGTTACCAAAGGTTTTCACGGAGTCACGCGGTCTAACGTCGCCGTGTCCTTCATGTTCCAGGTCGTGGCAGACGCTGAAGTTCGACAAACAACCGGCGTCTTTCATTCGGATCGTGGGAACGCACAACACGGCCAACGAGGTGAGGAGCGGAGACACACGTCAGTCAAAGAGTTCATCTGGTTCAGACGGGCGGGGACCATGAAATACTGTGGACAGAGTGTTCCTCACCTCACCATCTCTGGCAAAGCTTAATCCTTTCATTGCAGAGTAAAAACACTCGCCATAGCACAACCTTGCAGCTACATATAAACTTGCCTTCCTTAAAAGGGCAAAAAGGCAGGAAGCCCGTGCCGGTTATCAAACACACTCGGCTGCAGTTTTGGCAGCAGAGACCCAACCCCACATTTACCAGCAATGTAGTATTAAAGCAGCACTATGTAACTTGTGTAACTTAATAAATCCTTAATAATTGATAACAAAAAATAACTTAATTGACAATATATATATAAATAGCTCTTTCAAACCTAAACAAGATGGAAAATCCCCTTTGGTCGTTGAAAATATAAGCAATTTTTCCACACATTTTGTTGCTTTTTTGTAACTTTTTTGTTGCATTTTTGTCATTTTTTTGTTGCATTTTTGTCATTTTTTTGTTGCATTTTTGTCATTTTTTTGTCACTTTTTTGTTGCATTTTTGTCATTTTTTTATTGTATTTTTGTCACTTTTTTGTTGTATTTTTGTCACTTTTTTGTCACATTTTTGAATTTTTTTTGTCACATTTTTGACATTTTTTTATTGCATTTTTGTTGCATTTTTGTCATTTTTTTATTGCATTTTTGTCACTTTTTTGTCACATTTTTGACATTTTTTTGTTGCATTTTTGTCACTTTTTTGTTGTATTTTTGTCACTTTTTTGTTGTATTTTTGTCACTTTTTTGTTGTATTTTTGTCACTTTTTTGTCGCATTTTTGTCGCATTTTTGTAACTTTTTTGTCGCATTTTTATCATTTTTTTGTTGCATTTTTGTCGCTTTATTGTTGCATTTTTGTTGCATTTTTGTAACTTTTTTGTCGCATTTTTATCATTTTTTTGTTGCATTTTTGTCGCTTTATTGTTGCATTTTTGTTGCATTTTTGTCGCATTGTCATTTTTTTGTTGCATTTTCGTCACTTTGTCACAGTTTTGGCAGAAGAGCCCCAACCCCACATTTACCAGCAATGTAGTATTAATGTAGTATTAGTAGCAGTAACTTGTTTACCTTAATAAATCCTTCCCGTAGTCCCTCTGGGGGTAATACAAGTGTTAATGGCATGATTGAGGGTCTTTCATCTCCCCCTGGTGTCTCTGGCCAGAAAACCACAATTGCAATTTGACTGCCACCGGGTCGGAGTCACCAATACACACTAATGGAATCACAAAGAAGAAGCTAACAGGCTAACGGGCAAAGCTAACTGTGGGCTAGCGCCACTTAACCTCTTAACTCCCACCTGAACGGATCCCATTTTCTCCAGTTTGGCTTTACCCTAATCAAAAAGCTTCTTGGGGAAAAAAGCACCAAAACAACCACAAAAAATGAGAATAAAACAAGGATGTAAACGCAACAAAAATGTGACAAAAATTCAACAAAAATGTGACAAAAATTCATAAAAAAAATGCGACAAAAACTCAACCAAAAAGTGACAAAAATTCAACAAAAATGTGACAAAAACTCAACAAAAATTCATTAAAAAATGACAAAAACTCAACCAAAAAGTGACAAAAATTCATTAAGAAAATGCGACAAAAACTCAACCAAAAAATGACAAAAACTCAACCAAAAAGTGACAAAAACTCAACAAAAATTCATTAAAAAATGCGACAAAAACTCAACCAAAAAGTGACAAAAATTCAACAAAAATGTGACAAAAATGTTTAAAAAAAACATACAAAAGGTGACACAACACAGCAACAACGCGAGGAAAAAGATCAGTTTTGTGGGTCTTAGCTTTCAAATGAGGTGCTACACAGGCCTATATAATAACCTAAGAGAACAGAATGCATTTGGTTTAGGCGGGTGGTAAGAGGTTAAACAGTATTTACAGCCAAGTTTGAGTGAATAAAATGATCTCCATTGTGTAACTGGATGAACAATATCCCTCTGTCCCTTTGTCTTTTCTGTCTAGTATTTACTCTCACGGACAATTAATGGGTAAAAGTACTGCTGTAATATTACATTTTTGAACCAACAAAGTGTAAAATAGAGTTTTAAATAAAGACGTGTTTGAGATTATTCCCGTATTAAGTCCCGCCTCTCCCGTGTCCAGGTTTTCCACTGCGTTCACTTCGAGTGCCCGGCGCAGCTGGACTCCGAGGTGAAGGAGGGAAGTCCCGGCGTGAACCCGAGTCCCCAGGAGCCTTCGGACGGCGGCGCTCAGCCCCCGCCCCAGAGACCGTCCCGCTCCCTCAGCCAGATGCCCTCCCTGCCTTCGCCCTCGTCTCTGCACTGAGCGCCCGTCGCTCCCGCTGGCACTTATGGACGGGCCTCGCGCAGAGGGGGCCGTTATTTATGCTGGAGATTTATCCTGTTATTTATTTATTTATTATGGTTTGAGAATATCCAGACGTTTCGCGTAATATTTAATTTAATTCTGTGAAAGTGACGGAAGAGTCGAGCGAACGGCGGCTCCACAACACCAGCTCTCCTTTAACAATCAAGCTCCGCCCCCTTCCCCCTGATTGGACAGGCTCACAGCTCGTCTCATTGGTCAAAGTGACGGCCTCGGGGATTCTGATTGGTGTCTGAAATCAGCAAAGGGAGGGACTTAAGAGAAACTATTATTATTCAATACACTCAATTATACACAATCTAGAACATTTAAACTTACAGACCATCACTTTAATAATATTTTGAAGGTTTTCCACAGGGATTTTTTGAAATATCCAATTCCTGCCTGAGTTGTTGAGCTTTGAACTTTAAAATACTCTCACAAACCGCTTATTCTAAAACTAAACAAGATCCCAAATCGATTCCTCCTTGCACTCACTGTCCTGGGATGTTTTTCCTCTTTGCCCCACGGATCGATGACTGTGTAAAAAACTTTTCGAAAGCCTGTTGATTCTGGGCAGCACATCTTAACTTTGCTTCTGGCGCAAAAGCCTGAAGCCAAAGCTCTTTATTAAAACTCTCGATCAAACACGAGGCTCGTTGACGTGGGAAAACGTGGCGGCCATTTTGTTTGTGACTGGCCGGCTATGCTAACCGTGATGCTAACCCCATACGTTAAAGTGGTGACGTCACGACTTCCGGGTCCAAGCAGACCGACAAATAAAGAACCACAATCAGAACCGAGAATGAAAAGAAAATCTGTATATTCAAGTTTTGATGCTGTTTTAAAAGAAAAAAAATGGGAAACACAAGTTGAAAAAAATAAAATGGGGAAAAAAATTCGAAAAACCTGGGAACATTTAGGAAAAAATTTAAACATTTGGGAAAAAATGTGGGAAGGAAAAATTTGGAAAAAATATTTTAAAGAAAAGCGAAAAATTTGTGCATATTGGGAAAATACAGGAAAATAGAGGGGAAAAAGTGTAAAAATTGGGGTAAAAAAATGTAAACATTTGGGGAAAAAACGTGAAAAAAAAAAAAGGTTTAAAAACGGCCCTTTTGTAGTTAAAGTTTCTTGATTGTTTCACCTCAAACATATGATACAAATTCATTGGAAGGAAAAGGAACAATATAGATCTGTTTATGGTTCTATACCACGAATAATTTAGTAAAAAGTAAAAAATTGAAGGGACATTTGGGGAAAAATTTGGAAAGAATATGAAAAAAAAAAGGACAAAATCGTGAAAATTGGGGGAAAACAACTGCAACTTTATTTAACGCAGTTTAAAACGCAGTTTAAGCCACCAGGTTGACCAAAGTGCTACAAAGTATAATTTTTTAAACACAGAAAAATTGAGGGAAAAGAAATAGAAACGTGTTAAGAAAATTGTTAAATTGTTGATTGTTTCACCTCAAACAAATGATACAAATTCATTGGAAGGAAAAGGAACAATATTGATCTGTTTCCTGGTTCTCTATGACGAGTAATTTAGTAAAAAAAACATTTTGGGAAAAAAAAATTGTGAAAATTGTGTGGGGGGGGGGGGAGTATACTTTGGGGGGGGGAAAAAGTGAAATTGTTTAAAAACGGGCTTCTGTAAGAGGAATCATTTTGGAAAAAAAAAATTTAAACTGGGGAAAATTTGGGGAACAAAACTGGGAACATTTGGGGGAAAAAATCGAAAAAATATGAAAAAAAAATTGGAAATTGGGGGGAAAAAGTTGGAAAAATCTAAACAAAAAAAAAATCTAAAAAATAGAAACATTTAAAGACACCCAGCCTTATCTTTGCCTAAAGCTGCTGCATTCGCCTGATTAACTGAGCATCTTTCTAACTATTTCCTTGCTTTTCGTGTGATTTATTCTTCAAACTCCGCTCCGCTCGTTCCGCCCCGGGTTGTGGAGCCGCCGTTCGCTTCGTGCTCGCTTCATCACGTTTTGAGTCGAGTTTTAATTTTGTCGTTTTCTCACTGGCTTTCCCAAACCGCCCTCGAGCCCCGCCCTCGAGCCCCGCCCTCGTGCCCCGCCCCTCGAGCCCCGCCCTCGTGCCCCGCCCTCGTGCCCCGCCCTCGAGCCCCGCCCTCGAGCCCCGCCCTCGTGCCCCGCCCTCGAGCCCCGCCCTCGTGCCCCGCCCTCGAGCCCCGCCCTCGAGCCCCGCCTCTCCATAAGTGCCACTTTTTTACAAACGGACATTTTGTCGAAGGCGGGACGAGACGAAAGGAACGAACATTTCCGACGCGTTTTGCACATTTCCACCACATCGTCACCAGTGCGACATTTGTACCAAGTCTTCCTTCGTTTAAAGGATTTTTACGGTTTTGTCCGGGTGCTTTTCCAAAGTTTGAACCGCTGGAAAAACAGGGTGATTCTGCCGCCGTAGATTAGGAGATATTTTTGTAGAGTTTTCATACGATTTAAGGCGAGACCCGGCAGGTGAAGAAAAACAGGAAGTGACTCCGACACGGCTCCTCGTTCACAAATACCGACGGGTTTGGTATCCACGTGTGGCAGGAAAGGCTGTGACCCAGATGATCCAAATATGGGCATTTCCTGTGTGGGAGACAGACGGGAGGAAAGACAAAGGGACTGAACTTTAGGGGCGTTTCGTTACAATATCACTCAAGTAGAAGTAAAAAGTACTGAGTGATATTTATGAAGTACATTTCCAGTTAAAGTCAGAGGCATTTCCATTATTTTAGGATAAAGCAGCTTCTGCACTTTGCGTTCATTTAGTTTTTTAGTAAATGCGACTGAGCACTGGAGGTCGACCGATATGGGTTTCTCTCAATTTTTTTTCCATTTTTTTTGTCCAACGCCGATATTTTCGATTGATATTGTCAGATTTTTCCAAAGCCTGGTCTATAATCCTGTAAAAACATAAATACTTGGCCGCTCCAGCAGAGGCGGAGTTTATTTTATTACTGTAGGTGATTCAATCAGGTTCTGTGACTGTCCCAGCTTTGATTAGCCGCCGTTAGCATTAGCATACTGTTGCTAGCCGTGGCCTTTTCAAAAATATAATTGCGCAGGCTAAAGCTAGCATAGCGATTGAATTCTCCAGGCTCTGAGGTTATAAATGACGCAGCAGGTCCATATCGACTGAGGTTTAGTGAAACTTGCATCTTCAGTCCGGTTCACCCTGAAATTCCTCAGATGTAGGTATGACACTGCATACATATGAATAAAAAAGAAAAACAAGAAAAATCTTTATTTCAACATGTTCCATTGAGAATTATAGTCACGTTAATAACGTTTGTTGGAAACTAAACCGTTTGTAAATCCGTGAAGATTTCAGCGAGATACGAGGGCCGCCGGTTATGCCGGAAGTGACTCTGCCTTAAAAGGAACAGGCCACAGAGATATGTTCTTACCTGAGCTTAGACGAGTTCATGGACGTGGTCTTCACCTGTGTCCTCAGTCACGTAAACACAGCACAGACGGCGTTAGCATTTAGCCTCCAAACCAGGTGAAGATAAAAGCTACCAAGCTCTTCCACGTTTCCCCTATTTAAATATGGTTACGTGAAGTGTTGCACAATAAAGTATAATTACACAAAATTAAACAATGTGGATTTTCTAAGCGGATAAAAGGGGAACTATATTGTCAGGCGTAATAATACCAGGAGTAGTTTGGCATCCACACAGTAAAGTGAAGATTACGGCGCGGATTTCGAACTACTCCAGGTAATAATAATGTGCCAAGGCAACACAACATAATAACATGATGCAAAGCTTGAAAAAGTCGATTTTGCATAATACCCCCCCTTTAAGAGATCTATCCTATATATATATATATATATCTATAGCGATGACCAGAACTCCCCATTTACTCTAATGGTAAAATGGTATAATTGCACAATTGATAAATGGAAATATTGTTTTTCTCATTGTATTTTTTGTGTGGAGACTTTATGGTATAAGCAGTTTTCCTCCCACAACAGTGAAGATGTAAACATAGTGAACCGGACTGTAAGTATCAAACCACTTTCCACTGCGACGTCTCTGTTCCCCTGAGGCCTGGGTGGTTCTGGGATGACTCTGACTTTACTCTTTTCAATTTAAAATGCCTTATTCTTGTATCTAAACCCCACATGTCTGCCTTTAATCTGCATCGATTCCTCTCCATCTATTCCCCGTTCACCTGCAGCGTCTCGCCTCCAGACTCACCCCTCCAGGTTTAGTCCCGTCGTGTCCACGGAGTTGTCCCGCGACCTGCTGCTCCTTAAACAACAAAACTGAATCTGTTTAGAGCCGTCCCGAGTCTCACCATGTTTCTAGTCTCACCTCGACCTTCTCACTAGTATTTCAAACGTGTGGAGAACTATTTTCTTCTAAGCTAAAAGAGAAAAACCTATATTTTCAGATGAACAAAAAAAATAAAAAAACGTTGCCAAATGGAAAGAAACAAAAAATGGAGCTTCCGCGAGTGAAAGTTTGGCCGAGTTCAGGCTTTGATCCGCTCCTGGTTTTGTCTTTTACTCTTTTACAGCTGGTGTGATGAAGATATGAACCAGTTTAACCCCTTAACTCCCACCTGAGCCGAGCACATTTTCTCCAGTTTGGCTTTAACCCCAGTCTAAAAGCTTCTGGAAAAAAGCTGTGAAAATAGCAACGAAACTGAGACGAAAACAATGATGGAAATGTGACAAAGAAGTGACGAAAAATTGATGAAAAAGTGGCAAAAATGTCACAATAATGTCACAAGAAATTGACAAATAATGGAAGAAAAAATTACAAAAATGTGACGAAAAAAAGGACAAAAATTTGATTAAAAAAACTGACGAAAAAATGACAGAAATATGACAAAAAAGGACAAAAATTTGATTAAAAATGACAAAAAATGACAAAAATTTGATAAAAAACACACGGCGGCCATCTTACCACAGCTCGCTCACTCATAACATTGTGTTTTATGGTACATGTACTTTTAAATAACCATAACTTGCTCAATTTTGTACCGATTTCAGGACGGTTTTGTTTGTTATAAACCAGAAAAACAAGAAAAATCTTTATTTCAACATGTTCCATTGAGAATTATAGTCACGTTAATAACGTTTGTTGGAAACTAAACCGTTTGTAAATCCGTGAAGATTTCCGCGAGACACGAGGGTTTGTGTTCGTGCTGATCACTCACTCACTCGAGCTGCTTCCCTGTGGCAAGATGGCCGCCGGTTATGCCGGAAGTGACTCTGCCTTAAAAGGAACAGGCCACAGAGATATGTTCTTACCTGAGCTTAGACGAGCTCATGTGGACCTGTCTGGTCTTCACGCGTGTCCTCAGTCACGTAAACACAGACGGCGTTAGCATTTAGCCTCTCCTCCTCTATAGCTCCAAACCAGGTGAAGATAGAAGCGACCAAAATTACAAAAATGTGACGAAAAAAGGACAAAAAATTTGACAAAAAAGGACAAAAATTTAATTAAAAATTGACCAAAAAATGACAGAAATGTGACAAAAAATGACAAAAATGTGACAAAAAGGGACAAAAATTTGACTAAAAATGGACAAAAAAATGACAGAAATTTGTTAAAAAAATGACAAAAAATTGTTAAAAAAATTGACCAAAAAATGACAGAAATGTGACAAAAATGACAAAAATGTGTCAAAAAAGGACAAAAAATGGATAAAAAATTGACGAAAAAATGACAAAAATGTGATTAAAATTTGACCAAAAAAATTACAAAAAAGTGACAAAAATGAGTTGAATACCCATTAAAAAAATGATGGAAAAAAACTCTGCTGACGTGAGGAAAAAGCTCCTCTCGGTTCAGGCGGGAGTCAAGAGGTTAAACCGCTCAGAGCTTACAGACGTTCAAGCTTTCACTGTTTTCTCTCAAAACGATCAAAGTCTTGTCGAAGTTTCCACATTTCGAGTTTCCCTTTTTACTTTAGCGTAAAGCAGCTTCTTTACTTCGACGCTGAGGCATGTTGCACTTTTGTTTATTTTGATTTTTTTGTTTGGTGCTCGTTTTGCGCCGATGCATCCGCTATTTCAATGAGTTGTTTGCGCTGCGAGAGTTGAAGTCTTCCGCGTCCGCAGAGCCGTGCACAGGCGGGTTTGGAGACTGCGTTTCACTGCCCGCCGTCCATCCTTTCAATGTGACTTTGACCAGTGTTTTTCCTCCGTGTTCGAGAGTTTTTAACCAGATCGGCCTCGGTGAAAGAAGTCGTTTTTGAGAAGCTGTTACGGTCCATTATGAAGCTGCTGTTTCCATGGTTATGTTCAATAAAGTTTCATTGTGCAAAAAAAAAAAGGTGTCGGACGGTTTATTTCAAGCAGCAGAGTGAGTTCAGGTTAACACCACGCCCCCTCAGACTAGCCACGCCCCCTCAGACTGACACCACGCCCCCTCAGACTAACCACGCCCCCTCAGACTAGCCACGCCCCCTCTGACTAACACCACGCCCCCTCAGACTAACACCACGCCCCCTCAGACTAACACCACGCCCCCTCAGACTAACACCACGCCCCCTCAGACTAACACCACGCTCCCTCAGACTAACCACGCCCCCTCAGACTAACACCACGCCCCCTCAGACTAACACCACGCCCCCTCAGACTAACCACGCCCCCTCAGACTAACACCACGCCCCCTCAGACTAACACCACGCCCCCTCAGACTAACACCACGCCCCCTCAGACTAACACCACGCTCCCTCAGACTAACACCACGCCCCCTCAGACTAGCTGCGTCGTCTTTAGACCCAACTTTAAAATACAATTTTCATTCACCATTCACATCCAAGTGATTAATCGTGAACATAATTGGTAGATTAATCGATTACCAAGTCATCGTTAGCTGCAGCCTTATTTGAATTGATTGATTGACCTTAATTAGTATTAATTAGCCAAGAAACTCATCTGGAGAACTCGTAGATTTATTCATCATTCAGTGCTTTTTATTTGCCTGGCTCTGCCATACTCTTCCCTGTCCATTCCATGCAGGGAGTGAGTCTGGTCACGGAGCAATTGGAGCAGTTTGAACGGGCGGGCCTAACGCGCACAGATTGTCAGTGAAATAAACCAATTAGCGATTAGCGGACGTGACGACAGCCGTGTCCAATTAAACAAATATGAAGTGAATATAAACTCACGCGGAGAACGCGAGGCAAAATCCTTGACTACTTCATCCAATGATTAGTTTTGGCTGATGTTAACGTTAATTGAACTAAAAACATAGAGGTGCAGCGAGTGACGTAACCTTCTCATTTCTCTGTGACGGTCGTGATTGGTTCGGCTCGGCCTTAGCCGCCAATCAACAACTTGTCTACCGTGCGTGGCCACACCCACCTTCTTTCGTGCAGAAAGAAGGTGGGTGTGGTTTATCAGGCTAGCTTTTTATTGGCTTGGAGTCAGTGGCGGCTCGTGATGTGAAAACCAGGGGGCGCTGTTTCTACCGACCTTCAATCATTAAACACTTATAAACATTGTTTTTGACTTCAAAAAGAAAGTATCTTTGGGGCATTTTATATTATTATTTCATGCAGAATATCATCAAAACTAAACTTATTGTTTAGTTTTATTCAACTAAAAAATATAGAAGCATTTATGCTTTTTTTCTGATGAAATGAAATCAAAGTGTAAAAACATAGTCACTTTACATGTGTTTGTTTTGCACCAACAGAACAAAGGCAGGAGGTGTTTCCTCTTCATGTTCAGTATCAGACAGACCTGCTGGTTTCATCATGAGCCTCAGAGACACAGGTTTAAATATGTTTAAACCGTCAGACAAATGATCCGCTCAGAAATAACAGAGCAGCTCACGTGTCTAGATGAGATGTTTTTATAGATCACGAGGCCGCCGTTCCTCACCGCCCCACGCACAAAACTGCACATTTATGATGCTGTTACCATATGTATATACTGTATACTATACACTTGCCAAACATTTTTTTAGATAATAAAATTATTCTTTAACTTTCCTTCCTTGTTGTTGTCACTGTCGCCCCTGCTGTTCCATGAGCTGCTCTTTCTGCACCGAGACACTTGGATTTGAAGTTAAAATGTCTGTGGTTCGAACGTCGGCTTTGGAAACAGACACAGACACGTCTTTCTGGAATCTGAGCATTTTCAAATGTATTTAAAACAAAAATAAGCATCATCTCAGTCACCGTTTCACTTCATTAAACATTAACCATTTCACGCCCGGCAGCATCGTCATAAATAAAAGACATTTCTATTACATTATTTTCATAAAGAAATAAAAATCAACATTCTTAAAAAGGAAAAGAGCTTCAGATGTTTCAGAGCAGAAAAGTCATGGATTTGCGTTGAAATTTTACTCCAATAGTTATTACTTAAAGTGTAAGAACTGCAGTATTTTGTGATCTGGTTAAAGGTCCGGCTTCAGTTCTTGCGGCCGATGGGGCAGGACACGCCGGTGCCCCCCAGGCCGCAGTAACCGTCCGGGTTCTTGCTCAGATATTGTTGGTGATAATCCTCAGCGTAGTAAAACGTCTTCCCGTCCGCGATCTCCGTCGTGATGGGGCCGTATCCTTCCTCCGTCAGCACCTGCACAAAGTAGTCCCTTCAGTCTGGGTTTGGAGGCGGGTCTAACGTATTTAAACCTCATTAATGGTGAAATACTGTGTTGGTCTTTATACAGCATCGTTTGGGAAGTCTTTGTTTACCTTCTGATACTGCCCCCTGCTGTCCAGCGCCTCCTGCAGCTGCTGCGGTGACGAGGCGTAGATCACAGAGCGATACGCCGTCCCGCAGTCGTTCCCCTGACGCATCCCTGAGGCAAACAAACGTAACACATAAAACAGAGACTCTTCACACAGATTTCTGCTGTTCAACATAACCGGTGCAGAACCTTGTGTGGGGTTGTGGCTTTCCCAGAACACCTTGAGGAGTCCGGCGAAGCTGATTTTCTCGGGGTGAAAGACGACTCGCACGACCTCCGCGTGACCCGTCCTACCTGAGAAACACAGACACTTTATTAACTTTATAATATATAAACGAACTGTAAAGAGTGAGGCCAACAGGGGGCGCTGAAGGTCAGCTCTGCAGAGCGGCTTTACAATTATTTACTTAAAGGAACAGGAACCGTTTATACAGACTGAGATCTGTTCTCACCTGAGCTTAGACGAGTTGATGTGTACCTGTCTGGTCTTTGTGTGTGCCCTCAGTCACGCCAAACGACAAAAGATGTTGTTCGCATTTGGCCTCTCGCAGTATATTCCTATAGCTCCAAACGGGGGGAAGTTAGAAACGACCAGGCTCTTCTTCACACGCACAAAGACCAGACAGGTACGGATCAACTCGTCTAAGCTCAGGTCAGAACAGATGTCAGAATGTATAAACGGGCAGCAGAGCTGGAGACTAACACAGTCCCTGCTCTTAAATACAGACAATGTGGAAAATGGCTGATGTGACCTGCTGCTGATGTAGCTGCGTTTCAGACTTTCTAACGATCTCTTTACAAAGGCCACATGTGGTGTTTTCGTTGTTCGTTTCGTTGTCATCACAGCTGAGCTCGAGGACGATAAAACTAAAGGCTTATGAAGAAGTTTTACTTTTAAGAGCAGACAAAGAATATTTAAAACAGGAATAACATTTTTAATGGGCCTTATGGTGCGTTCATGTTGTCCTCACATGACACTTTAAATGATTAGCTCAGCTGAACGATAATCAATGATGAAAGAGGGTTTTCATTTGATGACATGAAAATCTCCACTTTCCCAAGTAAAAAACACATGAACACAAACCAGCTGAGGACAATGACAGTGACGTCACAGCTCGGGCTCCGACAGCTGCACATCCACATGAACGCACCATTAGTGTTGCTACAATATGAATCTATCAATCAAACTTTATTTATAAAGCGCCTTTCATACCGAAAGGAATCACAAAGTGCTTTACAGATACAACATTTAAAACAATGCGCCTGCACAACCTCCCATACATATGTTTTATATATTAGGACTAAATAAATAGATTAGTTAAAGGCTAAGCTAAAGGTGGGCTTGAGCTGCAGCCCTGAGCTCCGGTGGTTCCAGAGACGAGGGCCGTAATATTGGAAAGACGCCTCACCATGAGTCTAATGAATCTAAACATTAATGAGCAGTTTTCTTCTTATGAAAGATCAGGAGACCTTTATTACTTCCAATAAAATCGATAAAAACTGTAATAATAATAATAATAATAATAAATGATTCATTTATATGCACACTATACTGTACAATAATAAAAACACATTTAAAATAAATGTATAATAACAAAAAATCTAAATAATTCATTATAAAAAAGCATATTTAATTTGGGACGGTTCACATCTTTTTCAAGACAATGCAAAATGGTTTTCGGGACGGTGATGAAAAACTCAGTCTGGATCCGTGGGCAGCAGTTTGTCCAGTTTAATACTTTCATTTCAAAAGATTTGCAAACATTCCAAGGAAAATATTTATTAGAAAATCGGGCAAAGCATTGTGTGGATTTTCAGGCTTCACAGCAGCTTCACTGTTTTACACCATTATTTTGTGTATTTTTGACAAACTTATAGTCGACTAATGTCATTATTGTCCAAGAAACGTATATTTAATGCCACTTTGAGTCTAAATGAAAGCTGTTTATTGACATTTAAGGTTCATGTGCTTGAATATCGATTAGATTGGGATAATCTTGCACCTACAAAGTGATTTGATGGAAATAGACTATATTGTATGTATATGTGTATGTGTATGTGTATGTGTATGTGTATGTGTATGTGTATGTGTATGTGTATGTGTGTGTATTGTATTGTATTGTATTATTACCTGTGCAGACCTCGTTGTAGGTGGGGTTCGGGGTGAATCCTCCGGCGTATCCCACCTGCGTCGAATAAACTCCCTTCTGTTTCCAGAACTTACGCTCCGCCCCCCAGAAACAGCCCATCCCTGAAAACAAACGCACCTTCACGGTCAGACGGTTTCACCCGACACTCCGGCCGACCTCAATACGCACCGAACATGGCGGTCTCGGCGCCGTCGGGGAACGGCGGCGTCGTCTTGTTGCCGTTCACGTCGTGTTTGGCTGAAAACAGAACAAAGACTTTCAGAAACAAATCATTTCTTAAAGGGATGTTTCAGGATTTTTGACATCGGGCCTCATTTCCTCGTTATCCAGAGTGTTGCTGATTTCTGGAGATATATTTTTTTGTAATTCAAGCAATTCTTATATTTGAAGAGTTTCATGGCGCTAGGCTAATGCAAGGCCAGTGCATGTCTATGGTATCAGCTAGCCTGCATTAAAAACAGTGTGACCTGAGGCACCTGAGGCAAATCACTTATAACACCAGACTAACCATATAAATGTCTGTGTCCATAGTAATTTTAACCATTTTGCATTTACAATAACTTATATTTGAGCAGCATCAGCTTTGTGGTTGTTTAAGCTACGCGGCGGCGGAGTGATCTGCTAGAAAATAGTCCCTCAAAATGCGATCATTCATGTGATGCAGGTCAGTTATATTCCAAACATGATTCTAATCTAAGGTCATTTAAAATCTTTAAGAGGGCCGTCTCGGTGCTGTGGTTTACCCTAAAGCCGGACTGGAATTTCTCAAGGACATTTTTTGCAGTAATAAAATCATTAAGTTGGATAAAGACAAGTTTTTCTAAGATTTTGCTTAAAAATGGTAAGAATGGTAAGAAATTGTTAAGATCTTTACAGCCCAAATTGCTCTTCTTTAACAGGGGCCTCACCACCGCCCCTTTAAACGCAGCCGGGAAGACCCCCGTCTGAAGAGAGCAATTCATCATGTTTAGAAGCTCGTCTCTAAAAGATCCATAAAATGTTTTAAAAAACGGGGTTGGGACCGGGTCCAAAAGACATGTGGTCGGCCTCACTGAGGAGAAAACTTTATCAAGCATCTCAGCATTAACCAGGACCAAACTGTGTAGTGTTTCCTCTGGAACAAATAGACCATCAGATAAGAACTGTATGAATAACAAACAAATTAGGATAACTAGGAAATGAGGCCCTATGTCAAACATCCAGAAATATCCCTTTAAGTCGGGAACTTACTCTGAGAAAACAGTTAAAAAACAGAACTAGGCACCACTTCCACTGCGACAGCAGCTCTTACAGAGAGTCATTACGAAAGCAACTGTTACTAAATCATTTCAACACAAAGAAAACCCAAGGATGTGTTAATATGTGAAGGAGGTCATTTCACAACATTATAATTCAGCATCGTAAAAAACACATTACCAAAAACATCTATGGAAAGAGTAGCAACTAGGGATGCACCGATACCGATACCAGTATCGGGTATCGGACCGATACCACATGCTTGTACTCATACTCGTACTCATTCATGAGGTCCCGATACCAGAAACCGATACCATTTGACGTGCGGCCAGCGCACTTACGAGGCGCAGCTACGAGGCGCAGCTCTCAGCTGAGGAGAGAAGATGCAACAAGCTTGAGAATTCTTTAGTGGAAATACAATAATCCACATAGAGCTGACTTTATTACAGATGACACTCCCTAAATCAGAGTCTGTGCTGGATTTAACCAGAGCTAAATGTTGTTCGTGCTGCAGCGTCTGCAGTGTTTACAACATACAGGCTAACGTTGCTAACTCGCGGCTAGCGCAGTTTTGGCCACTCTGACGCCGTTTTATGCCCAGGGGTTTATTCTTCTGAAAAACTAACCCAGCGACTAAAAAGTCCTCAGAAAATCCAACGTAAAGACATACAGCATGTCCATATTGAGCGAAAATGAGGTGCAGTAAACAATGAAAACACCGTAGCTACTCGCTAAGTTGCTACAAAACACACGAGAAAATCTACAGGAGCTGAAGTAAAGACGAAAAGAGACCATTTAAGTACCATTTCAATACTATTGTTAAATAAAAATAAATGAATAAAGCACAGGCATTGGGAGCTTTTGGACATGGGCTTTTCTGTCTCTGATGGACAGTGCAATAAAAATTAAAAATTATATTGAATAAAAATAAAATAAATAAATAAATCATCAGCACAATTCTAATATAACTGCTCTTAAATGTGTCGCCTACTTTACTTAAGGAAATGTACATGAGTAAATGAACTAATTACAAACCAATCTGCTGTGAAAAAAAAAAGTAAGAATGTTGAAGAAAATGCCTTGTACGCGTATCGGTATTCGGTATCGGCGAGTACTTAAATCCAAGTACTCGTACTCGTATCGGTTTTAGAAAAAGTGGTATCGGTGCATCCCTAGTAGCAACCAATCCCCAGTTTGGCTTTACCCAAATCTAAAAGCTTCTTGAAAGAAGTGTCAAAGCGACAACAATGAGACGCAATCGAGGATAAAAACTCGACAAAAATGTGAGGAAAAAAATCAATGGGAAAAGTGACAAAAGCCACAAACGAACAACATTAAAGTGACAAAAACGCAACATTAAAGTGACAAAAACTCAACAAAAATGTGACAAAAATTCACCAAAAATGTGGCAAAAATTCAACCAAAAAGTGACAAAAATTCAACAAAAAAGTGACAAAATTTCAACAAAAAAGTGACAAAATAAATAAATAAAAAGTGACAAAAATTAAACAAAAATGTAACAAAAACTCAGTTTTGTGGGTCTTAGCTTTCAAATGAGGTGTTAATCTGGCCTAATTGTAAATTTCTCCATTGTGAGATCAATAAAGGCTATCTTATCTCAACCTATCTTATCTTAACCTAGGCTGTAACACTTTAGATTTGGGTAAAGCTGAATTAGATAAAAGGTAAGGTCTAGTATGTGCACAGTCCTTATGTGTAAATGTTTTGTTAGTTTGTTTTTAATGTAATTAAACCCAAAAGTTGATGTTACTTAAAGTGTAAAATACCGCGCATGCGCAGAGCCGTGTGTTGATGTAACGTGGTTATTACCAAACAATAATAACACAAGTTCATTCACGGATTTGAACATATTTGGCACATTTATCAACTTTACTGAAACGTGTCCGGTCCCTGAAGGCCTCGGTGAAAGTTAAAACACAAACGTTTACGGGAAAGTTCAGTTATATCCATCATGCTAACATGCTAAAGCTAACTTACCGCTGACTTTGATGGTGCTCTCGGGGCGTCCGGGCAGCGCGGACTCCGGGGAGGGCATCTGGCCTTTGGAGCCCATGTCTCCCATCCGACTGTTGACCAAGTGCCGCCAGATGAGCCTGAGCCGCGGGGAGGAGAGCACCATGGGCAGGCGGAGGCGGAACTGCCGAGTGCCAGAGCCCCGGCGCTGCGGGTTTAGGCTGGGCACGCGCTACAGCCCAGGCATTTCGCTCCGAGTGGGCGGGACTTATGATAATTCCGTTATTAAAGAGACTTACTTTAATTATTATAAAGTATGGTATTGATTACAGTTTTAAAATCACTTGAGCCACCATGTAGTCTCATCAGAAGTTAATGACAAATAACTTATTTTACTTATTTGATTATGAATGACGTCAGTTTGTTCCGCCCCTGGAGTGAAATGCCTGGATTTTAGACAGTCCGGAGAATTACCCAACACTGCTGTTATAACACGGCTTTTACACAACATAGAGCTCCTAACTTACATCACAGTTACCGACTTTTTATTTCATACATGGATTTTGGTAAATAATTGTATTATGTTGTAGGAGTTTGTCTAATATCATAATAATGGGACATCAGCCTGCGTTATGTTTTGTTTAGTAAAATAATAATGACCATATGGTGCCAGTTGTTAAAGAGCATATTAGGCACATTTCTTGCTAAAACGATAACAAACACAATGGTATTAAGATTTTGTAAAAAAAAATAAAAATAAACTTTGTATCATTTTTGTGATGTTTATAGTGTATATAATTGCCTTCATTAGCATTAGGCTACATCATGAAATGCAAATAGTAGAATAAAAAAATTCAAAGCAATCCTTGGTTCCTGCGATGTCATTTGTTACAGGGACAGTGACAGGAAGTGACATAGATGGAGGCAAACCATTTCAAACTGTTGCCGTGCCAACCATGTTAAATCAATGGGAAATGAGTCAAACTGGAACTTTACCTCTATCTATGTCACTTCCTGTCAGAATCTCCATCCATCCATTTTCTTCTCCTTTATCCGGGGCCGGGTCGCGGGGCAGCGTCTCAGCAGAGACGCCCAGACTTCCCGATCCACACACACCTCCTCCAGCTGTTCTGACCCCGAGGCCACACCAGGCCAGCTCGGAGACATAGTCCCACCAGCGTGTCCTGGGCCTTCCACGAGGCCTTGTCCCACTAGGACATGCCTGGAACACCTCAGGCAGGAGGCGACCAGGAGGCTCCGAAACAGATGCCCGAGCCACCTCAGCTGCTCCTTTCGACGTGAAGGAGCAGCGACTCCACTCCGAGCTCCTCCCGGGTAACTGAGCTCCTCCCGGGTTACTGAGCTCCTCACCCCCAGCCGCCCTGTGAAGGAAACTCATTTCGGCCGCTTGTATCCACGATCTCGTCCTTTCAGTCACTACCCAGATCTCATGACCATATGTGAGGGCGGGAACGCAGATCGATCGGTAAATCGAGAGCTTTGCCCAGACTCAGCTCCCTCTTTCATAGTGTCAATAAACTATTTTCCTTTAACTGAGAATTATGCCGCGGCAATGTTATTGTATTTTTGCTTTGTTTTAAAGAGGGGGTATTCTGCTTTTTTCAGTCACATAGCACCAGTCTATATCACACTACAATGATGACAAACCTTCTTTTGGTCTGTAAATGCAGTAAATTAGAATAACTGCCATGTATAAAATGTCTCTCTCAAAATGGCTGTAGTGAATGTCTTGAAATAGGCCTCTGTCTCTTTAAGAACCTCTGAGCCTTTAGACACGCCCCCTCCACACGCTGTCTGTGGCATCAGTGGGGAGGGGGTTCTGCTGAGGAGCAGTGGTTGGTTACTCGGCTGGTGACGAAAGCTCGGAGGCGTCTCCAGGAGGTGGGGGCGTTCCTAGGAGGACTCAGGCAAACCTATCCCTAAAATGGCCGCCATCAGAGTTTTCACAGATTACTCAAGAATACGTGAATGTGCCAAGGCAACACTTCAGGCATGTTTTTAATGAGGGAACGACATAATAACATGATGTAAAGCTTGAAAAAGTCAATTTTGCATAATACCCCCCCTTTAATACAGATTGCATATAGTAAAATGTGCTTTAGACTAAGAATTCCTAACATGAGCAGCACTTGAAACGTGATAAGTGAGTGGTTTGGATAACAGCAATATTTAATCACAAAATCTTCAAAGGGGAACAAAACATGCGCAAACTGCTTTGAAATAAAACCCAAAGCTGATCTTTATTACGGACAAGCTTATTATCAGATCATGCAGCAATAAGATAGACGGTATATATATGTGTTTTCCAACAGCAGCATTTAATTCGCGTCAAGCACTCTCTCCTTTCTCTCTCTGCTCTTCCCCCTCCCTCCCCCCTTCCTCCTCCCCCTCCCCTGCTCCACCCCTCCCCTCGCTCTGCGCATCTCCGCATCCCTCCATCCTCCTTGCCCGCGTTTCATCTCCATCACTGCACCAGCGCCATCTCTCCATCCTGTTTTCGGGACCCGGTTACGGACTATTTACGCCATTCCAGCACAGGCGACAACAACAAACGCGACGCGCGCAGCGTTTATTCCCGTCAGCGCCACAAAAAAAAACAACGCACCGCGGAGGTCTTTGTGGGAAGAAGAGGTGGCGGCGGCGGGGTGTGGGGGGAGAGAGAGAGAGAGGGAAAAAAAAATCGACCAAGGACGCTTCGACCTCTGCAGCATCCCCCATCTTTGCTCTCCTTTCTCTGCGCTTCATCCGCGAACCTCCAGCGACCTGCTCCCAGCGACTACACCGAGGAACGATCGCCTTTCCCGGGGCACCGTCCTCCTCGAGGCTCGGCACCGCATCTCGGACGATTTTAATGAACAAACAATGCAAAAAATCTAACATTTCCTTTTGTGTCCACCCTCTGCTGTAAGGTATTGTATCTCCGCGTGAAAGAGACTCGTTGATCTCCTTTGTTTTTTTTATTGACTGCCATTTTTTTTTTATTCATTTGGGCTTTTTTTTTGTTAGTTGCGAAATGAGCTTCAGAAAAACGCTGCAGTGTCGCAATAGGCTCGCGTCCATCTGCTGCCTTTGAACCCGCACAAAACGCGACCATCAAAGCCCCCCCTTTATGTAAAACAAATATACAGATGGGCTAATAACACCGTGCGCAAAAAGGCACGCGTAATTTGGCACAATTCTCTCCACGCACACACACGCACACAATAATCCGCGTTTCTCTGCGTCATTGTGCCTCCGTCTGTAACACAAAGACGGCAGCCCCCTCCCGCTGGATCAGAAGTGGGTCATTTGCATAGAGAGGGGTGCTGCCGAGGTGCCAGTGAGCAAGGCACGGGCAGGCGCAGGGAGGTTTAAACCCGGGCGGGGAGCGCAGGGGAGGCCGGGTTGTCGCGGGTGAAGGGGGTGAAACGCCGCAGTACAAACGTGCCGCTGGAGGATAATGGAGTGTAATGGTCCGCAGTGCTGCCTCCATCAAAGCGAGGAGAGGAGAGGCCGGAGCAGGCGCGAAACCGAGACTAGGACTAGAGCGAAACCGGGACTGAGTCAGGACCAAGACGAAAATTATACCTCGATTTTAAAAAAAGATACTGAAATGATGAATATTTGTCGATATGCCCTGTAAAAAAATCTCCCGGTGGCGCAAGTATCCATAACATGTTATATTAAGTAGGCCTAAAATGCAAATATCATGTTCAACGGGCTTTTATCTCCTCAATGAAGAAATCGTCTTTTATTTCTTGACAAAATTACGCAGCAATAAGTTGAAATTACGTCTATGTTTGATCTCATTTGAAGTGCAATGTGATACTTGTTCTTTTAAGTGCTGATTACTCGTTCCACTGGCAGTTCTCCTCACCCAACAAAATCAAGGGCAAATCTACTTTTTTCAGGAAATATTCACTCATTTATTCGATTCCCTTTTTGCAGGAGTAAAGCGAGATAATAGCAGGACTAAACAATGAGACCAAAGCGTGACTAAAATAGGATTAAACAAGGGGCTTGCCAGGACTAAACCAAGACTAGGACTGAAGGTCGGGTAATCCAAGATCCAATCCACTTGATTTCTGTAGTACATTCTACTACGATGCGACATGAAACATATAAAGATAAGATAAGATAAGATAAGATGATACTTTATTGATCTCACAGATGGAGAAATTGCATTCGATGAGAGAGCATAACGAATAAACATATGCTTTAATTGAAAATAAAAATCAGGGCTAAACCGGGCTGACCCAGAACAAACTTAGATACACTGCAAAAAGGGCTCTATATTTCTCTCATCCTTGATTGTGGAGCGGGGGGAGGGGGAGGAGGGGTGGGAGGGAGGGCAGGGAGTTCAGCTTCCCCATGGCCTTGTGTATGAAACCGTTCTTCAGTCGACTGGAACTGGCCCGTAGATTCCACAGTCTCCTCCCTGAAGGCCTTGTCCAGGATGTAAATCCCTTGAACTAGAGGATTCACTCTTGATTTGAATTGAGTTCAGTAAAATCATCCACAAAAGGAACAATTACTTTTGCGAATATTCCATTTAAGATTAGATATATTTAGTTTAGCTGGAAATAAGTAGATTTTTCTGATCTTACGTGAAAAAAAAAATCGTGTTCAATTGAAAGATCTTTTAGAATCACTCCAATTCATGCAAATTATTCTTAATTCCAGTCAGGATGTCACATTTTGCCATTTAAAAGCGAAAATAAACCAGAAAGAACATTTTAATTGCACTAAGTCAGGACAACTCGATTTCCAAAGTAGCCCGACTGAGCAGAACTTTGTACAGAAGACTGGAGTTATTTTAGCATTGGACTCTAAACGTGACGGAGGTTGTGAGATGTTTCATGGTGCCAGTCCGAAGCCTGGATAAACAGCGATAAGTGTCACGTGTGCGGGAGGGCATCCGGCAGCGGGGGATTGTGGGTCGCCTCTGTTCGTGTTCACAGTGGACCTTGATTTAAATTCTAAACAATTAAGGCACGCGGTGAATGCCAAGAGAGGGACCAGAAGGCGACGACGGCGGGTCTGTCCGGGGGTGTGAGAGTGACGTCACGGACACATGTGGGGTTTTGTTTATGCACAGAGGAAGGCACATCTGTAAAGCATTCGTAAACACGAGCTAATCATGAACTAACAGTTAACTAATGATGAAAAAATGTTATTAAGAGAGGAGTTAGTGTTATTTACTTTACATCTTCAGATTAATCCCCTCATCTGCGCTGCATTAACCTCTTAACTCCCGCCTGAACCGAGAGGATCCTTTTCCTCACGTCATCAGATTTTTTTTTCCATCATTTTTTTGTTGGGTGTTCCACTCATTCTTGTAACTTTGTCATTTTTTTTTTTCACATTTTTGTCATTTTTTCGTCTTTTTTTTAATCATTTTTTTGTCACATTTTTGTAATTTTATTTTGGTAATTTTTTGTCACATTTTTGTCCTTTTTTTGGTCATTTTTTAAATAAACTTTTTGTCATTTTTTTGTCAAATTTTTATCACATTTTTGTCACATTTCCATCATTGTTTTCGTCTCAGTTTTGTTGCTATTTTCACAGCTTTTTTCCAGAAGCTTTTGGATTGGGGTAAAGCCAAACTGGAGAAAATGTGCTCGGTTCAGGTGGGAGTTAAGGGGTTAATTAATGAACTGATTTAATGCTTCACCAAATTCAGGGACCATTTTCCTCACATTGGCATCATCTCCACATTAAATTATCCACTTGAGCACTAACCCGCCCAATTTGAATATTAATAACTAGCTAATTAGAAAACAAGCTCCAAAAACCCTCTCTGGACCCGAGTCTATGATAAAGTTGAGTTACGGTTTATTGAACTGAATTGTAAATAACGTGTAAACAAAATAAAACCATATTTAAACCTGGCTCGATCCATCATTTAGATTTTCCCCTTATTTTATATGAAAACATTAAATGAGAGAAAACTTGCATTACATTTTCCTCATGATTATGTCAGAAATCTACAGGTTCAGTTTCGATGTAGATACAGACGGCATCTCTGGAATCAACCATATGCTCATGAAAACAGTTAAGGGGAAAAGAATTTGGAGAAAAATCTAAAATTTCTACTTAACAAATGCAGAATTATGAATATAGTTTTCTAATGAATACAGAAACAAAGACATGGGGAGGAGCAAAGTGGTTCAATAGCCCATAAATACATAAATAATGGAGAATGCTAACAGGAAGCTTCATGTTAGCATCGTGCTAATGCTAACGGCTAGGTAGCGCTTGCAACGACTGCCGTTTTTTCACTTCTACTGAACAATCTGCTGTGAGAAAATATCCATATGGGCCCGATTTACACTTGACTTTATTAGTGTGATAAATAATATAATAAAAAAAGTGAAAATTGTGTTTCCCAAAAGATTCCATTTCCCCCCCTTGGCGAAGCCACGCCCCCTTCTATGACACGATGCCGTCTGTATCTATCACAGAATAAAGACTTTTCCCTATTCACCTGCAGCGTCTCGCCTTGATTTGTTTGTAAATGCTTGTAATATTTTAACATGCATAGTGTATATATAGTTACTATAGGGCTGGGCGATATTGACAAAAATGTATTTTCAATTTTTTCTCAACTTTTCCCCTCAATTGTTCCTTAATTTTCCCCTAATTTCTTCCCCCCATTTCGTGACATTGGAGATAAACTCGATATTGTAAATTTGCATATCGTCCAAACAGAAATTTCGATATTATCTTGCAGACGATATATTGCCCACCTCTGTTATCTATAGGTGTTAGTTCATGATTAATCTTGTGAATGCTTTATGGGTCTGCCTTATAAAGGATACGTTTATTAAGTGGTGACATCACAGCTCTACTTCCGGGTTCGCAGAAAAATTACAAAAAACTCTTTAATACCACAATCAATATTCCTGAAACTCCATAGAGAGTTACTGAACAGACTTATTTATCAGGCCCATTGCCAAAAATGCTGAACCTACTGCTATAAAAGTAATATTTACCAAAATCGCTGCATCAGGGTTAGAGGAGATAAATGCAAACAGCGCAGCAGCTACGCTAACCCCGGAAGAAACGACTATTACTTTTTACTTCATTTTTGGCTAATGAGTCTGAGAAATACGTAGGTTCAGCAACTCTCTGTTGAGTTTCCAAAATATGGATTTCGTACATCTGTGAACCCGAAAGGTACTTCCCGGGTTAGCGTATCCGTTAGCATCTTTCTCCGCTAAACTTTAAGTACCGATTTTGGTAAATATTACTTTTTTAGCAGTAGGTTCAGCATTTTTGGCTCATGGGCCTGATAAATAAGCCTGTTCAGTAACTCTCTGTTGAGTTTCAGAAATATTGATTGTGGTTTTAAAGAGTTTTTTGTAGTTTCTCGCACATCTGCGAACCCGAAAGTAGAGCTGTGACGTCCGAGCAGACCGGCAAATATGCGAGAAAAAAACATTAAAAACTCTTAAAACAACCATCAATATTTCTGAAACTCAGCGGAGAGTTACTGAACAGACTTATTTCTCAGACTCATTAGCCAAAAATGCCGCACCTACTGCAAAAAAAGTATTATTTACTAAAGTCTGCACTTCCCGTGTTAGCGTAGCCGTTAGCATTTTTCTCCGCTAAACCTTAAGTACCGATTTTGGTAAATATTACTTTTATAGCAGTAGGTTCAGCATGTTTGGCTCATGGGCCTGATAAATAAGTCTGTTCAGTAACTCTCTGTTGAGTTTCAGAAATATTGATTGTGGTATGAAAGAGTTTTTGTAGTTTCTCGCACATCTGCAAACCAGGAAGTAGAGCTGAGTAGAACTAAGTAGAACTTAACAGACTTATTGTGACCATATCATCTTTTTTATGCACATTTTCCATCTCCACGCTGTGTGAAGTCGAGGTCCACGCTCCGAATATCACGCGGCTTCTTCCCCTCGGAACAAAATGGGAAAGAAAACAGATCTGACCGACGCCGAAAAGACCGACATCGTGCGGAGCTTGTCGGAGGGATGCAGCACCCTGGACATCGCCAAGCTCCTGGGACGCGACCACAGGACCATCAAGCACTTCGTGGAGAACAGCCAGGAGGGCCGCAGGAAGCGAGTCGAGAGGAAGAGGCGAAAACTGACCGACAAGGACCTGAGGAGAATCGAGCGCGAGTCCGCCAAGGATAAACTGGCCTCGAGCGCCGTCATTTTCAAGAGGTGCGACCTGCCGGGAGTGTCCAAAACCACCCGGTGTTCGGTGCTGAAGGAAATCGACAAGATGAGGCTGAAGAAGAAAGCCCGGCGGGGTTTGAGCAGGAAGGAGAAGCTGAAAGGTCTAGACGGGGACGGAGATTCTGCAATGACAGAGTTTCCGAAGAATTTATGGACGGATGAGGTGGAGGAACCCCAGATGGACCAGATGGATGGACTGATACTCATAGATAAAGATGGCAACACGTCATAATAGGTGGTACGGGATTATAAACATATTTAACACACACAAATTAAGTCCAGTCAGGTCATTGTGAACGTTTTGTCTCATTCTGGTGGAGGAAAATCAAGCAGAATGTCCATTAAAAGTGAAAAACCGGCATTTGAAGCTAGCCGTTAGCATGTAGCATTAAGCTAACATTCGAATTACGGCTAGTCTAATCAATTATTTATGTATTTATCTTTATTCATACATGGAACGGCCCAATGAGAACACAATGCAGTCTTTTTCGTGACAAGAATAAACATGATGAAAACAGTTTAACAGAACAAATATGAGTCAGCGGGAAAAAAAATCCATTGGTGCCGTTACATGTGACAATAACACCAATAACTGTATTTATGGGATTTTTTTTCACAATTTTGTCCTTGTTGTTTCTGTGTCTGGAAAATCCAGTACAAGTGAAAAATTGGCACTCGAAGCTAGCCGTTAGCATGAAGCATTAAGCTAACATGGCTAGCATTATCGGTTCTTTATGTATTTATCTATATTCATACGTGGAAAGGCCCATTTTACTTGACAAGAATGAACATGATGGAAACAATTTTACAGAATAAATACGAGTCAGCTAAAACAATTGCATTTGTGTGAAAAATAACATCCATTTGTGCCTTTACACGTGGCAACAGCACCAATGGCTGTATGTTGTTGTTTATTTTGACCATTTTGTCCATCTCGTCGTCTTTGTATCTGAATTTGATAGAAATCACCAACAAATATCAAGTAGAAGTGAAAAATGCTAACCGTTAGCATGTCACCATTAAGCTAACATAGTGTTATGGTTAGCATGAGCTGTTCTTTATGTATGTGTTTGTCTCTATACAGTGTGAGCACTATGCTACACTGTTTTGTACACAAAAATAAACATGACAAAACAATTTTAAAGAATAAATGTGAGTCAGCTAAAACAGATTCCTTTGTGTGGTTAAAAAAAATCCATTGGTGCCGTTACACGTGACAATAACACCAATAACTGTATGTATTTATGGGATTTTTAACCACTTTGTCCTTGTTTGTCTCTGTGTTTGGAAAATTCCAAGAAGTGTCCAGAAGAAGTGAAAAACGGGCACTCGAAGCTAGCCGTTAGCATGAAGCATTAAGCTAACATGGCTAGCATTATCGGTTATTTGTGCATTTATCTTTTTTAATACATGGAAAGGCCCATTTTACTTGACAAGAATGAACATGATGAAAACAATTTTACTAAATAAATACGAGTCAGCTAAAACAATTACATTTGTGGAAAATAACATCTATTTGTGCCTTTACACGTGACAATAACTGTATGGGATTTTGAACCACTTTGTCATTGCTCTGTATCTTTGTATTTAGTAGAAAATACCAATAAGTGTCCAGGAGAAGAGAAACAGGCACTTAAAGCTAGCCGTTAGCATGTCGCATTAAGCTAATGTTAGTATTCAAGTTAGCATTCTGTAATTTATGTATTTATTTATCTTTATTTATACAGTGAGAGCACTATACTTTTTTTTTATTTTTAGAAGTGCACTGTTTTGGACACAAAAACAAACATGGCAGAACAAGTCAGCTAAAGCAATTACATTTGTTTGGTAAAAACATCTATTTGTGCCTTTACGTGTTACAATAACTGTATGTATTTATGGGATTTTGAACCACTTCGTCCTTGCTCTGTATATTTGTGTCTTTATTTAGTAGAAAATACCAAGAAGTGTCCAGGAGAAGAGAAACAGGCACAGTCGCATTAAGTTAATGTTAGCATTAGCGTTAGCATTCTCTGTTATTCATGTATTTATGACCTGTAGAACCACACTGTTCCTCTCCATGCCTCTTTGGTAGAAAATATGTCACGTTGGGTGACAAACAAGTTATTTCCCCCTTTGTTTTGCCTCTGGCTGCTTTGACTGAGCGTTTTATACATTTGACGCCGCTATAATCTGGAACAGAGGACGAGAAACACGCCTCGACTCTGAAAACAGTGCTTTTAAACTGTACGTGGAAGTATTTTTCCTTCACTCTTCGCTTTTATGAATGATTACTTTGATTTTTATGGACTGGTTTCCTGTGCCAACTTGTAATTTTATTGTGAAGCTCTTTGAATTGTGTACGGTTTACAAATGAACTTGCCTTACCCTGTCGTCCTCCACTCGTGACCTGAACCCATAGTGGAGGAAGGAATAAGCTAATCGCTGAAAATGGAAGTCCAAAATGTTTGTTGGTGTTTGATGAAAAATAAACACGTGAGAAGTGAAATCTCTGGGTTTTCCTTGAGTTATTGAGGATATTATTGGTGAACAGCGTCACTAGTTGTTTAGCCCCTTAACTCCCACCTGAACCGAGCACATTTTCTCCAGTTTGGCTTTACCCCAGTCCGAAAGCTTCTGGAAAAAAGCTGTGAAAATAGCAACAAAACTGAGACGAAAACAATGATGGAAATGTGACAAAAAAGTGAGAAAACATTGGCAAAAATGTGACGAAAAATTTAAGAAAAAGTGGCAAAAATGTCACAAAAAATGACAAAAAAAATGGAAGAAAAAATGACAAAGATGTGACAAAAAAATGACAAAAAAATGACAAAAATGTGACAAAAAAAATGACAAAAATGTGACAAAAAAATTACAAAAAATTGACCAAACAAATTACAAAAAAAGACAAAAATATGACAAAAAAAATGACAGAAATGTGACAAAAAAATACTAAAAATTGATGAAAAAATGACAAAAATGTGACAAAAAAATGACTAAAAAGTTACAAAAATGAGTTGAATACCCAACAAAAAAATGATGGAAAACAAATCTGATGACGTGAGGAAAAAGATCCTCTCGGTTCAGGCGGGAGTTAAGAGGTTAATAACGTGCACATAGACATTCTGAGGAGAAACAAAAAAGGTCAGGTGGAGGCTGGAGGACTGACCCCTCTGACCGCTGTCTGCTTCCCCGACGTTTCCTCTGGTCAGTGCGAGAGAGTAGAGTTACAAGCTTTTACTGATCGATACAGACGCATTAGACGCACTCACCCACTTCCTGTTCCTCCAACACGATTTACAGAATATCCACTTACAGCGAGAACGAGCCCGGGACCTGCGTCTGAGCTCCAGGCGTCAGGACCAGGTGCAACTCATTTAGATTACAAGTTACTTTAGTAGTTACATTAATCACCTCCCCCGCCTCCCTTGGCAGCTAAAACGGACTATTTATCTGATCTAAATAGTGAAATTATTAAGCTAAAGACTTGGTTTGATATCAACGAATTATCACTAAATTTGACAAAAACAAAGATAATGTTATTTGAGAATTATAAAGATGATGTACAGGTACAGTTAAATATACAGGGGGTAAATATAGAACGTGTTAACCTCTTACCACCCGCCTAAACCAAATGCATTCTGTCCTCTTTGGCCATTATATAGGTCTGTGTAACACCTCATTTGAAAGACCCACAAAACTGATCTTTTTTCTTCGTTGTTGCTGTGTTGTGTCACCTTTTGTATGTTTTTTTTTCTTTCTTTTTTTCCATTTTTGTCACATTTTTGTTGAATTTTTGTCACATTTTTGTTGAGTTTTTGTCACATTTTTGTTGAATTTTTGTCACTTTTTGGTTGAGTTTTTTGTCACATTTTTGTTGAATTTTTGTCACATTTTTGTTGAATTTTTTTCACATTTTTGTTGAATTTTTGTCACTTTTTGGTTGAGTTTTTTGTCACATTTTTGTTGAATTTTTGTCACATTTTTGTTGAATTTTTGTCACATTTTTGTTGCGTTTACATCCTTGTTGTCTTCTCATTTTTGTGGCTATTTTGGTGCTTTTTCCCCAAGAATCTTTTTGATTAGGGTAAAGCCAAACTGGAGAAAATGGGATCCGTTCAGGTGGGAGTTAAGAGGTTAATGAGATAATACCAGGAGTAGTTCGAAATCCGCGCAGTAATCTTCACTTTACTGTGCGGATGCCAAACTACTCCTGGTATTATTACGCCTTACAATATAGTCCCCCCTTTTATCCGCTTAGAAAATCCACATTGTTTAATTTTGTGCAATTATACTTTGTAGTGTAACACTTCACGTAACCATATTTAAATAGGGAAAACGTGGAAGAGCTTGGTAGCTTCTATCTTGACCTGTTTTGGAGCTATAGAGGAGAGAGGGAGAGGCTAAATGCTAACGCCGTCTGTGCTGTGTTTACGTGACTGAAGGCACGGGGGAAGATCAGACAGGTCCTAAAGAACTCGTCAAAGCTAAGGTAAGAACATATCTCAGTATGTAAAAACGGTGGCCTATTCCTTTAAATTCAAGGGCTTTAGAAACACTTTACTTTTCTCTGCTCTCGCCTTACTTGACATATTGTGCCGAAATTTGGGGTAATAATTATAAAACTACTTTACAACCAATATTCATCCTTCAAAAAAGAGCAATAAGAACAATTTATAACGCTGGTTACCGAGACCAATCCACTGTTTATTAAAGCCACAACTCTAAAACTTCATGACATGATCACTTTTAAAACTGCTCAATTAATGTACAAAGCTAAAAATAAGCAACTACCTCTAAAAATTCAGCAGTTGATTTCTGAAAGAGAAGGGAAATATAATTTAAGGGGCTTGGATCACTTTAAAATTGCCCATGCCCGGACATCCAGAAAACGTTTCTGTGTGTCCGTTTGTGGTCCTAAAATATGGAATAAATTACATGTAGACCTGAAACCATGTCCAAATATCAGACAGTTTAAATATCAATACAAAGAGTGGATATTCTCTAAGTATCTGAAGAAAATCTCTGACTTTTCATGTTCAGCTGTTGTAAACCTGATGTTGATTGGTAATTTTCACACTGTATACGACAACTTGGATTCAGATCACAGTGCTCAAATTATTGTTTTCAGGAAGCCTAAAAAGTAAACAGAACAAGAGACTGTCAGTACTTTAAAGGGGTTGGACTAAATAAGTGTTTACTTCCCCCCACTCCTTTTCGGACAGCCTCATTTAAAATGTGCAAAAGGTAAAAAAAATTGTTTGTCCTAAGACGTAAATGTATTGAGCTGCACATTTGATATTGAGCTCACAGCTGCCTCAATCACGGCAGGTTGTATTTTGAGTTCGTATGAGTTTGTGTTTTTATGTTTTGTTTATGGTCCGAATAAATCTTACACACACATACAGAGTTCAAAAATATGAAAGTTATGTATTTTCCTCCCCCTACATGTTCCAGCCATGTCCTAAAGTTTAGAGCTCAGACCTGTTCACCACAACTGCCTCTAAAATCCTGCACTGTCACTCAGAACGTTGTTCATTCGGTTCTGAAGTGCCGTCATGCACGAGCTTAATATAGAAGCTGCAGCTACACGTAAGACCTGAGGTGGCAGTAGTGCATCTAGTGGCTTCAACCCCTTAACTCCCACCTGAACCGAGCACATTTTCTCCAGTTTGGCTTTACCCCAGTCCAAAAGCTTCTGGAAAAAAGGTGTGAAAATAGCAACGAAACTGAGACGAAAACAATGATGGAAATGTGACAAAAAAGTGAAAAAAATGGATGAAAAATTGGCAAAAATGTCACAAGAAATTGACAAAAAAATTACAAAAAATGTGACAAAAAAATAGAAAAAAAATGGACTAAAAAATAACAAAAATGTGATAAAAATTTGACAAAAAATGGACAAAAAATTGACAAAAAAATAGAAAAAAAAAACAGAAATTTGACAAAAATGTGATAAAAAATGTACGGAAAAAAATGACAAAAAAGTTACAAAGTTGATTTGAATACCCAACAAAAAAATGATGGAGAAAAAATCTGATGACCTGAGGAAAAAGATCCTGTCGGTTCAGGCGGGAGTTAAGAGGTTAAAGGCAGCTCTGTCATTTAAAGAGAAGTTAGATTTTCAGGTTATAACCCCTGCACCCCGGCTTTCCGACAAAATCAGTCCCACTTTCACATTGGTCCAAAACTATTGTTTATTTCTTATCAAAATACATTTTGTTGTAAACACAGCAAAGGCGTCAGACAGAAGCTTCGGGCGGAAACAAACGTCGATAAATAAAGTTTACAGATGAGCACGAAATCAAAGATCCTTCTGATCGTTTTTACAGTCATTTGGCCCAGAGTTCAGTCCCTTCACCTGAGGTCCGTCTTTCAACAGAAAACGAAGAGGATTAAAGCGACGCGCTGCAGGTAAATCATTTAAAGAGATACATGTGAAACTTTAACTGAGGCATATCAGCTCCAAAGATGAGTTCAGAGAAGATTACGGACCTGGTTGAGTTTGTGAAAAAACCTAAGTGAAAATGTTGATGCAAGAGTGGAATGAAAACAACATTTGGAGGTTTTCTCAAGGATCTCAATAATCGTCAAGAGACTTTAAAGCGATAGTCTGTAAGTTTGCAAAGTGAGAGTGAGAGATAGAGTTAAATTAAACGGTCAAATTCCTCCCTCTTTAACCAGAAAGCCCTTCATAGTTTGCAAAACGAGGAGATCAGGAACAGGATTTTCAAAAGTAAGCGATCAAGCTCCTCCCCCTCCCTCCTGATTGGACTAGACAGGCTGCTCCACAGGAAAAGCTCGTTTCATTGGTCAACGCGGGAGGATACTAGACTCTGATTAGTCGCTGAGATCCGGGAAGGAGGGACTTTTCAAATAAAATAATATTTATATATCTAAAAAATTCTTACAGTCTACAGGCCCGTCGTCACTTTTTTGTCATGTTTTTGTTGCTTTCACATCTTCATTTACATCTCGTTTTTGTCGCCATTTTGAGGGTTTTTTTCAGGGAGCTTTTACATTTGGGTAGTGCCTGGATATCTGGATATTTGGAGAAAAGTGCTTGTGTAGGTGGGGGTTAAAGTGACAGTCTGGAAGTTTAAATGGCCTTGCATTTTAATGTTAAAGGGACTATACAGAGTTTAAAAATGTTATAATTAAGTATTTTCCTCCCCCTACATCAGGGGTAGGCAAGTTTTCTTAACGGAGGGCCAATTTGTTTCATTGTATAAAGACCAAGGGCCGAAATGAGACTTAAAATTGCTTGAATAAAGGTTCTTTATGTTGAATTTGAGTCTGTTTGGACTAATCTAAGATAAAGATACAAATGCTGATGTCAATGGAACAAGCATAAAACCCACTTTGAAATCAGACAAACAAACTTTTACCTTTAAAAAGATTTGTTTTTCACTTGAAATGATACAATATAATCTGAATTAAGAGAATAATGACTTGTTCCATTGGTGATAAGATGTTTTATCTGATCTAAAACCAGACCAAATCTACTCAAACTTTAGATTGAATCTCTTAATTCGAGTACGTTTCTGTCATTTGTTCCTTAAAATTATTATTATTTTAAGTTGTACATAATGTGAGCTAATTGGGTGTATTAACATTATTTCTCCCATTTAACCCTAAAATGTTAAAGTACTTTCTGATTTGTGTCATAATGTTTCTCAAAATCCTCGTGAGGGCCAGAGGTTCTGTGCTGGAGGGCCGGATTTGGACCCCGGGCCTGACGTTGCCTACCCCTGCCCTACATGTTCCTCCATGTCCTAATGTCACTCAGAAAGGTGTTACTTCGGGTCTGAATATCCGTCATGCACGAGATTAATATAGAAGCTGCAGCTACGCCTAAGACCTGAGGTGGCAGTAGTGAGTATAAAATGTATATATATTTTTTTCCTTCTTTTTTTGTGAAGTTCCCAGATCTCAGCAACTATTCAGAGTCTCGTATCCTCCCGCGTTGACCAACGAGACGAGCTTTTCCAGTCAACCAGCCTGTCCAATCAGGAGGGGGAGGAGCTTCTGTTCCTGCTCTCCTCATTTAATCAAACTAAGAAGGGCTTTCTGCTTAAAGAGGGGAGGAATTTGATTGTTTACTTTCTCGTTCCAATCTGTCCTCACTTTGCAAACTTACAGACTATCACTTTAATCGTCCTGTTTACAGACATTTCTTCAAAACGTTTCCACCTGCAGCGTCTCGCCTCAACCTCTTAACTCCCGCCTGAACCGAGAGGATCTTTTTCCTCACGTCATCAGATTTTTTTTGCATTATTTTTTTGTTGGGTATTCAACTCATTCTTGTAACTTTTTTGTCATTTTTTTGGTCATTTTTTAAAATCACATTTTTGTAATTTTTTGGTCATTTTTTTGGTCATTTTTTTGTCACATTTGTTACAACAAATTGACAATTTTTTGTCAATTTCTTGTGACATTTTTGTGACATTATTGCCACTTTTTCATCAATTTTTGGTCACATTTTTGTCAATTTTTTGTAATTTCTTTTTCAAATTTTTATCACATTTTTGTCATTTTGTTGTAAATTTTTTAGCCCATTTTTGTCATTTTTTTGGTCACATTTTTGTAATTTTTTTGTTAATTTTTTGTCAATTTCTTGTGACATTTTTGCCACTTTTTCATCAATGTTTTCTCACTTTTTTGTCACATTTCCGTCTCAGTTTTATTGCTATTTTCACAGCTTTTTTCTAGAAGCTTTTGGACTGGGGTAAAGCCAAACTGGAGAAAATGTGCTCGGTTCAGGTGGGAGTCAAGGGGTTAAGAGTTGCTGTAATAAAAAATGTGAAGCCGTTTAATAAATACAATTGTACATGTGTCGCTCCCCTTCACACAAACATATCTGAAGTAAAAGTAGTATTTGTGTGGACGGGAGCAGGAATAGTGTATCTGCTGTAGAGTATTTAAATATAAGAAGAACCGGGAGCTGCTGGTGGAGGCTGTGGTCAGTGGAAGGAGAAGCCGGAGCCGGGCAGAGGTCCACACCAGTGTCCGATAAACTTCAGCACGTCCTGGCACTCGGGGCTGTGGGACGTCTGCGGAGGAACCGGAGCATTAGGAACGAACTACAACGAGACCACGAGACCACGAGACCACGAGACCACGAGACCACGAGACCACGAAACCACTGACCTTTGTGGCCATGAGGAACTTGTTCCAGTCGTCTTTGTTGGCCGCTCTGCCCGACGACGAGAACTCCACCTGGTTCCTGAGCACCGGGTAACCTGCAGAGGAGGCGGGATCACAGGTCAGGTCTGGTTCTCAAGAGGAGGTTCAGGGTCTAGGCTTTGTTTGTGAGGAGGACACAGGGTCAGAACATCGGCCGTATTCACACAAAGTCAAAATCACTGAGGTATTTCCTTTAGGATACTTCGTTCTGTATTTGTAGTCTCGTGTGAATCGACGTGTTCGAGGTTTGAAAGTTTTTAATTTCCGAGTTTAAAGGTGCATTATGGAACTTTTTATTTGAGAAAAACCATTGACATCAGAGCCTATTGGAACATTTAATGATGACGAATATAAAGGCTTTTTATTCCATATTAAAAGTTCCATAATCAAGGGCATTTTTTGTGATTGTTGTGGACTCCCCCCTCCTGGAGCCGCCACCTTAAAGGGATATTTCAGGATTTTTTCATGCAGTTCTTATATTTGAAGAGTTTTGTGGTGCTAGGCTTGAGCAAGGCTAGCACATGTTTATGGGATCAGCTAGCCTGCTCCACAGAGCACCTGAGGCAAATCACTTATAACACCAGACTAACCATCTAAATGTCTGTGGACCCACCACCTGCAGGAGGCGCCACAGGGGCGGGTGCCATGTGATTTGGACGGCTGCCCCCACGACCCGGCAACGCACAAGTGGAAGAAGATGGATGTTGTGGACTAAAATGCCTGATTCAGGGCTCGAGACTAACATAGTCCCGTAAGGCACGGGACAAGATGAAATCCTCCCTGGGACGGTCTCGGGACGGAAGCCTTTAACAGTTTTTTTAATATATATTTATGTAGGGCTGCGCAATAAATCAAATTACTTCAATTAATTCATGGTTTTAAATAGAGACGATGTGGAAAATTTCTATATTTTAAAGAAAATGAAGCCAGTGGAACCAGAGACTTTCTTCTCTGCTGCTTTATGTTTCCTCTCCGTGTTGTGTTTTCGTTGTTCGTGATGGAGTTTTCTTCGCCCCTTTCCCCTTGAGTCTCCATGGAGACGGTTGTCAATCACAGCTGAGCTCGAGGACCATAAAACTAAAGGCTTATTAAGAATTTTTACTTTTGAGAGCAGACAAAGAATATTTAAAACAGAAATAACATTTTAACCAAATCTAAAAGCTTCTTGACTGGAGTTTACGGTCGCATTTTTGCCAATTTTTTATTGCACATTTGTTGTTTTTTTGCGTACTTTGTCACCATTTTGTTGATTTTTTTTGTTGATTTTTTTGTTCCTCTTTTGCAGTTTTTTGTCTCGTTTTTTCAAGAAACTTTTAGACTTGAGTAAAGACAAACTGGAGAAAATGTGCTCCGTTCAGGCGGGGGTTAAGAGGTTAAGCAGTTTTCTTCTTAAGATCAGGAGACCTTTATTATTTCCAATGAAATCGCTCGCTGTAAAGTCAGACTGAGGCGAGTGAGACTTTTTGAGATTTGAGGCGGGAAGTAATAGTAGTACTAGTAGAAGTAGCAGTAATAGTAGTAGCAGTAATAGTAGCAGTAGTAGTAATAGCAGTAGTAGTAGTGAGTAGCAGTAGTAAGTAGCAGTAGTAGTAGTAGTAGTAGCAGTAGTAGCAGTAATAGCAGTAGTAGTAGTAATAGCAGTAGTAGTAGTAAGTAGCAGTAGTAGTAGTAGTAGTAGCAGTAGTGGCAGTAATAGCAGTAGTAGTAGTAATAGCAGTAGTAGTAGTAAGTAGCAGTAGTAGTAGTAGTAGTAGTAGCAGTAGTACAAGTAAGTAGTAGTAGTAGTAGTGAGTAGCAGTAATAGTAGTAGTAGTAGTAGTAGTAGCAGCAGTAGTACTAGTAAGTAGCAGTAGTAGCAGTAGTACAAGTAAGTAGTAGTAGTAGCAGTATTTACCGCTGAGTACGCAGGGCAGGGAGCTGAGCCCGCTGGACGGAGACAGCAGAGAGGCTTCGTAACAGTTTCTTTCGTCTCGAGGCAGAACCTGCTCCAGACGCTGGTCCATGGAGACCATCAGCACCCAGTCCCGGATCTGCTCCCTCAGGTCGTCCTGAACACACGGGTCTTCATTAGGGCAGTAACGAGAGGCAGGGAGTGTCGGGGGAAGCGGGTTCTTACGGGGACGAAGAGCTTGTTGGGCACCGGGACCTCGAAGGGAATGTCGGTGTCCAGGAAGTCGGAGTGATCGAGTCCGTCCAGAGAGCCCTCCTCCACGGCCTGCACACACCACACTTCATCTACACATGTTCACAGTCTGATTCCATGAGCCGCTCCCCTCCCTCTGGGCTCTGTGTTTCTGCTTCTCCTGAATGAAGTTTACTCACGTCGCACAGGTCCAGGAAGTGGTTGAGGAAGACGAAGGCCATGCTCTCCCAGCCCTCGGCCTGGACACAAGGAGCAGAACCTCAGCAAAACCACCTGACGACGTTTAACTTCACCGAGACGCAGCTCAACAACACTGACAGTTATTTTACTTAAAAGTGTCTTTGCATTTAACTTTTTCTTTTGCCGCGCCTGCGACCAGGGATCGATTCCGGTTCATGCATTGTTTCATTCTTGTTTGTGTTTATTGTTTGTGGAGATGGACGAGTAAAGGGCCTCTCTCGCCTCTCGTCTCTGATACGTCTTCTCACTTGCGGAGACGTCTCTGTGACTTCTCTGCAACATCTCGGAGTCATTGCAGTGACGTCACAGAAACGTCTTACAGGTTGTGGACAACAAATAATGTTCACAGCGTCTCCAAAGCTCAAGGTCAAAATTATTTATAGAGCACATTTAGAAGCAGCAGGCACTGCCCCAAAGTGCTGTACAGATTCATAAAATAAAACAAGCAACATTTAATACAAATAGAAAATAAAATCAACACGAGAAAATGCTCAGCTCAGCTCATGCCAAAGGCCAGTGCAAAAAAGTGAGTCTTCAGCGAGCGCTTGAAACTCTCCAAAGATGTTGCAGTTCTAATATGTAAAGGGAGAGAATTCCACAATTTAGGGCCGGCTACAGCGAAGGCTCTGTCCCCTCTGCTCTTCCGCTTAGACCTGGGATGGTCTAAAAGATATTGATCAGCGGACCTCAGAGCTCGGACAGGACTATGCAAAGATATCAACTCTGACAAATAAGGTGGAGCTAATCCATTTAGACATTTAAAAACAAACAGGAGGATTTTAAAACTTATTCTAAATCCAGCAGGTAGCCAATGAAGAGATGCAAGCACAGGAGTGATGTGGTCATATCGTGATGCTGAGAGCAGTCGTGCAGCTGCATTTTGTACCATCTGGAGGCGCTGAATCGAGGATTGGCTCAGGCCAAAATAAAGTCAATTACAGTAGACCAAACGACTGGATACAAGGGCAAGGACTACCGTTTGGAATTGGCTAGGGGGCAAGTAGCGCTTCACCTTCCCAAGAAGCCTAAGATGAAAAAAGCCAGCTCTAACCACTGCACTCAGCTGCTTATCCAGCTTAAAAGAGCTATCAATAAAAACACCAAGAGCTTTGCCACAGGTCTGAGAACGAGACTCAAGTGGGCCAAGAGCATTTTTGCAGAGATTGAGGTTGCCAAAAACAACAATCTTTGTTTTGTCCTCATTCAAACTTAGAAAATTAAGGGACAACCAGTCCTTCACTTCCTGAAGACATTGATGAAAAAAGTTTGGTGAGCTGAGAGCTGAAATCGAACCTGCTTGTTTTCGCTGCGACTCCCTGGAGACTCATCGTTCGTGACCAACAGGTGACGAACTTTAGTCTCCGAGTCGGTGAGAGAGGCCTTGTGTGAGCAGAGTCTCAACAGAGAGTGTCTGAGAACATCTGCTTCACTCTGGAAACTCATCCTTCACTAAATCTGTCTGTGAGACACATAACGAGCCTCAACATTTCAGGCATTTTAATGGATAAATACCAAAGTGTAAGATGCCTGTTTCAAGTTTCTTTGCATATACCACTGCAGTTTATCCCTGACAGCTGATAATAGTGAAAACACAGTTTGAATGTCCGTACCCTGCAGTCGGTCCCGGCCTCGTAAAACGCTTTGTCGGCGGGAACCATGTCGCTGTGACGCAGCAGAGACACCGACAGCTTCGTGGCTAAACTCGACTGAAAGAGAAAGCGCGAGTTAAACGTTGAACAGGGTCAGAGACGAGCGTCAGGACGAGGTCGTACCAGCTGCTCCACTCCTTTGGCGGCCGACCTGGTGGCGTAGTAGTGCGTGATCAGAAGCATGTGCTCGAAGTCGTAGTGAACCGGGGAGTTCGCTTCGGACGATTTGGAAATGTTCTCGCACTGGAAACACAGAAACACACAGGCATTATGAACTCTCCTGTCCCGTGATTCTCCTGTAAGATTTAACCTCTTAACTCCTGCCTGAACCGAGAGGATCTTTTTCCTCACGTCAGATTTTTTTTCTGATGACGTTCAACTGACTTTTTGCAAATTTTTTGTCATTTTTTTGTCATTTTTTGTCATTTTTTGTCACATTTTCGTCAATTTTTCGTCAATTTTGTATCACATTTTTTGTTATTTTTTTGTTATTTTTTTTGTCAATTTTGTCAATTTTGTGTAATTTTTTTGTCACATTTTTGTAATTTTTTTGTCACATTTTTAAAAGTTTTTAAATTTTTTCATAATTTTTTTTTCATTTTTTTGTTACATTTTTGTCATTTTTTGTCATATTTTTGTTATGTTTTTATCTTTTTTTTTGTCATTTTTTGGTCAATTTTTTGTCAATTTCTTGTGACATTTTTGTGACATTTTTGCCACTTTTTCATCAATTTTTCATCACTTTTTTGTCAACATTTCCATCATGTTTTCGTCTCAGTTTTGTTGCTATTTTTCACAGCTTTTTTCCAGAAGCTTTTGGACTGGGGTAAAGCCAAACTGGAGAAAAGGTGCTCGGTTCAGGTGGGAGTTAAGGGGTTAATAACTGAGAGGGTACCAGCTGCAGGAGGAAGTCTCTGAGGTCGGCCCAGACTCGATAAGCCTCAGCGGAGTCTGTGTCCGGGAGGTTCAGCACGTCCACGAACACGCGCCTGTAGATGTTAAAGTTCTGAGGAGGAGACGAGTTATTACATGACGTTCCTGTTTGACCTTCTGAATGACTGATGTTCCGTTACCTGGACATTAGGGGGCGCTCCGTGCGTGACGTACAGCTGCAGCGCCCGCACAGGCTCCTCCTCCTTGATGAGCTGCGTGGCGTACAGAGCGATGTACTTGTGCAGGATCTTGAAGTTCTGTTTGGAGGCCGTCTCCAGGCACTTCTCCCACTGGCCTCGCTCCGCGTACATGTCCAGCGCCGCCATCACGTCGATCCCGGCCAACTGCGACCAGCACGGACACACGGACACACGGATACACGGACAACATGAGGGCTTTTACCGAGAGCAGCGGTCAGGTTCGTAAATAAAGGGAGGGAAAAGCTGAACTAGATGATGGCGGATAATGATGAAAAAGTGACAAATTCCTGAACTATCTCCGATTTAGATTTGAATCCCCTCAATTTTGCTGAAAACTGAAAGTTTGCACTTTAAAGGGACTATACAGAGTTTAAAAATGTTAAAACTAAGTATTTTCCTCCCCCTACATGTTCCTCAATGTCCTAATGTGTAGAATGAGCTCAGACCTGTTCTGCCTGACCTGCCTCTAAAATCCTGCACTGTCACTCAGAAAGGTGTCGGGTCCGAAGTGCCGTCATGCACAAGCTAAATATAGGAGGTGAAGTTACACGTCTGACCTGAGGTGGCAGTAGTGAGTATAAAATGGCTAACTTGCGTCTAGCCCCTTTAAGAAGGGGCTAGACTTTGTCTAAAATTGTCGATGTGGCCGATTGTATTGTTACACAGTTTAAGACAGTACGCTTTATTTGTTGAGTGGTTCACCCCCGCTTTAACCAAGCACATTTTCTCTAGTTCAGCTTTACCTCTGGCAGTGGAGGTGGGACGGTTCAAAGGCCTCCCTGGACAGGACAGACCTTGCTCCCTGTGTGACTTTTTGTTTCATACTGTCCACATTATGATGATTTGCAAAATCTTTTGTTTGAGCGCGTACATTCCACTAAACCTGAGGTGTTTTGGTTATCTGATGTGATGATCAGCAAGTTGGCTCTTTAAGAATCATACTTTCACCTTTGCGTGTTTTATTTATAAAGCGTGGAATAGGAGGCAACACACTTTCTATCCTGTATTTTTTGTTGTGTTGTCATCTTCTTTTTCATCTAATTTTTGTCGCCATTTTGACGCTTTTTCTCAAGAATCTTTTATTTAGGTCAAACTAGAGAAAATCCGCTCAGTTAAGGTTAAACAGTCTATTTATTGGCTCTGAAAAGCATGATGTAAAAAAGCTTCGGCTGCTTTTTAAAAGTCTCCCCTGAATGTAAAGAAAATTAGCCCCTGAGCTCTGGTTTAGAGGTATAGAAGGAACGCTCTCCCCATATTTCCTGAGAACCCTGTGACATTACTGGCCACCTGCTCTTTAATTCTGATGGAAGTGTCTCTTGTTCTCAGAACAGAACCCCAGACTCGAAGGACAGTAGCAGAAACTCGCTGAACTCTCACCGACTCCACTTGTCCCTGGTTCTTCAGGTGTGCCTTGTATTTCTGATCCACGTAGTCCTCGAGTCTGTCAAACGGAACAAAAAGAGTATATTTGACACGTCTCAAACCAGGAGGATGAGCCTGAGTGCGATGGTAAAGTCGTACCTCGGCTCCAGCTCCTTGGCCACCCTCTTCGCCTTGTTCCACTCCTCTCCGTCGATAAAAACGTCCACGGCTTCTTTGATGAGGTCCACGTTCAGGTACAGCTCCGCCGCCTTCGCCCCAAAAACGAGAAGGAAACGGTTAGCGGAGAGGCTGAAGAAGATAGAAATGACGGTGATGTTTTGACTCACGGCTTTGAACTGGCGGAGCTTGGAGAGGCGCGGCCCCGCGAGCTGTACCACCTCCACCGCTCGGTCCCGATTCAAGAACTTTATGGACAGTTCAGCCGCCTGAGAACAAAGAAACAAGGACGATGGACGCAGGAACATGGATGGCATGGAAATAAGGAGGTCCTAAAGTCTACAGGGCTTTATTCAGGCTTTGTGAACCTGTTTGGCTTCAGCTTTCTTTCACTATAGATTTAAAATAATGTGTGCGAAGCTTCTAGGACACAGCACCAGTCTCTATCTGCAGCTACAGAGAACAATAAAGCCAGTCAGAACTTTTAAATACAAGCCCCAACGAGATAAATCAAAATGGGAGTCATGGCATTGTTGAAATACCGCCCCCTAGTGGTTAGTCACGACTCCAGAATCCAGTGAGGACTTCACACCTGTTTTCATCAAAAAGACTATAAAAAAAAGAGGTGCATCAACACAATTATCGTTAAAGACAATAACCTGACAGTGAAAAGCTCTTTGGAAACTAAAACATGACAGGACGTTTGTGAGTTTCTTTGACGAGGCAAAAATGTTACGCCCAGATTCCACATTCGCTCCAGACGCCTCAGAACGACAGAGACATCAATGGCCACTAAGTACTCTTGGGTTCACTGTGGTCCTCTCCGCCGGGGCTACAGCTCCAGCAGGAGTTTGTGAAAAAAAACTCAGAATAAAATAATAAGCAACTACCGTATGAACCATCTTGGGCCCTGAGAACTTCAGGGAGGGGTCTCCTGGTGGTTCCCAGAGTCAATAATAAACACGGTGAGGCTGCGTTTCAGTTTCATGCAGCTAAAATCTGGAACAGTCTTCACGAGGATGTGAGACAGGCCTCAACTCTGACAATGTTCAAATCCAGGCTGAAAACAGTTCTTTTTGCCCGTGCATATGACTGAAAGTATTTTATCTGCACTCTCGCCTTTTACTGTAATTGATTAATTTTATGTTGACGTCCAGAGGAGAAGGAGCGACAAAACAGAGGTTAGGAAACTTTGTGTGAACGAGCAAGAAAAAATAGTGCTCAAGACAGAGCGAATCTAAACAAGACTTAAAAATGTATATAACTGAAAGTATTTTATCTACACTCTTGCCTCTTACTGTAGTTGATTAATGCTATGTTGATGTTTTTTATTGATTGTATTTGTTTTCTTTTATTTATGCAACTGTGAAGCACTTTGAACTGCCTTGTGTATGAATTGTGCTCTACAAATAAACTTGCCTTGCCTTGCCTACTATATTTAGGGGAAGGGGGGCTGTAAACTCCGGTGACAAAGGAGATCATTTGGAGGCTACACCACAGTTTTTCCCCTCCTACTTTACATTGAAAACCCAGATGTTATTGCCGTTCCCTTTCCTGTCTGGAGAAATCTGATGTGAAGAAGAGAGTTAGATGAGACCGGGCACACTTCTGCCTTTTGTGGGGGAATCTGTCTGTCAGAAGCTCAGTACAGCACGTCAACCTTCATCCACATTTCCAATACTGGATGTTGAAATCCTGAAATACTAAAATGTGACCAATTATAAACAGCATTCTCATCCAAAAGACTAAGTGCTGCCAAGTAGCTCCAAATGAGATGGTCGGCGTCAGGGCTGTACCTTCATCCAGCATTTCTCCTGCAGCTTCTTGTTGCCGTCGTCTCGGACTTTGAGGTAACAGTCCACGGCTCTGGAATACTCGCCCGACGTCTCCCACTCACGAGCCTGCTCCAGGATGGACTCCACGCCGCTGAAACCAAAGGCAAATCACCTGCTTTACAAGTACGAGGAGGTTATGAAATGTCCAAATAAGAGAGACGAGTGAAAGCTGACTTGTTGCCCTTCTTGGAGACCTCCTGCTCGTACTCCTCCTGGAGCTGGGACAGTTTGTTTGGGAGATACTCTTTGCAGATCCTCATGGCCTCGCTCCACATCCCGGCCTCCTGGAAACACAAACCGGACATTTACGTTTCGCTGCTTTAAGTAAAAACCACCAAGCCTTTCTGAGCAGACTGACCTTGTAGTGCTTGACGGTGAGGTCCGGCCTCTGGGCTCGCAGCAGGAGAGACTCCGCCTTCTGGAAGTCCTTGTGTTTGAAGCAGTGTTTGGCCTGTTCCTGCAGCACGTCCGCCACAGCGTCCGGCTCGTGAGCCTCGGCCACTCTCTGAGCGCCGGCCCAGTCCTCCGTGTGAATGTACCTGCAGAACACAGACAAGGAGGTAAAATACTATGAGCTCCATCCAGATTTAACCGGTCTCTCTTTGTGCTTTCACCTGGACCCAAAGGAGCGCGAGAATTACACAGTTAGCCGTTTTAATACTACTAATACTGGCCATTTTTATCATAGTAAAGGTTTCTATCATAGCAAATATATGTATATATATTATTACCCCCTTAACTCCCACCTGAACCGAGCACATTTTCTCCAGTTTGGCTTTACCCCAATCCAAAAGCTTCTGGAAAAAAGCTGTGAAAATAGCAACAAAACTGAGACGAAAACAATGATGAAGATGTGACAAAAAAGTGAAAAAAAATTTACAAATAATTGGCAAAAAAATATGAAAAAGTAGCAAAAATCTCATAAAAATGGACCAAAAAAAATTACGAAAAAATGACAAAAATGTGACAAAAAATGGACAAAAAAGGACAAAAAAAGTGACGAAAAATGGAGAGAAAATTGACAAAAAAAGGACAACAAAATTGACAAAAAATTGACAAAAAATTGACCAAAAAAATGATGAAAAAGTGTCCAAAAATTGACAAAAAAAGAACAAAAAAGTGGTAAAAATCTCATAAAAATGGACCAAAAAAAATTACGAAAAAAATGACAAAAATGTGACAAAAAATGGACAAAAAGGACAAAAAAAGTGACGCAAAATGGAGAGAAAATTGACAAAAAAATGATGAAAAAGTGGCAAAAAAATGACAAAAAAAATTGACCAAAAAAAGGACAAATGTGACAAAAAAGGACAAAAATGTACAAACAATTTGACCAAAAATTTACCAAAAAGTTACAAAAATGTGTTGAAAACCCCCCAAAAAATGATTCAGGCGGGAGTTAAGAGGTTAATAAATGTCTCTATAATCCTGTGTGTGATGCTTCTAAATGTGTCAGTGTTAAATACATGTTTCTTTCTTATATTTATGTCAATAATCTCTGACTCTTGTTCCCAAACCTCCCCTTTTCAAACAGAGCCAGAGAAAGTCAACTTGTCTCTAATTCTCCAAATGTCTCCATCTTATTTTTCACAATTTACTGCAGGCCCCGCCTACAGCATCATCCAGCCAATATGTCAGGCCAATATTTGGTTATTTTACAATATCAGAAACAACTGCACCCCACTGGAACCGCCACCTTAACGTGGTGGAGGGGTTTGAGCCCGAATGATCCTGGAGCTCTGTTGTCGGGGGCTTCGTGCCCCTGGTAGGGCCTCCCATTGAAAACAGGTCCTACAGGTGACGGGTCAGACAAAGAGCGGTTCAGAAGCTCCTTATGAGAGACCAACAGGCCCGTTAATCGTGAGGCCGTCCTTCTGTGGACCCACCACCTGCAGGAGGAGCCACAGGGGCCGCTTTTCCGGCAACGGAAAAGTGAAAGAAGATGGATGAATAAAACTGCATTGGAAAAAGCTCAGTCAGAGCTTTAAAATGAGCCTCTCACAACTCCCCAGGCCTCAGGGGAGCTGAGAAACATTACGCTGAGAATCGGTGACAAGTTTGTTAACCTATTATATACAGTGGAATGCATTAGTATGGGCCCCCCTTTAACTTTTCGACATTTTGCCACACTATGGACCATAAACATAAATATATTTAATTGAAATGTTATTCTTTAAATTACTTAAAGGGGGGGTATTATGTAAAATCGTCTTTTTCAAGCTTTACATCATGTTATTCTATCATTCCCTCATTAAAAACATGCCTGAAGTGTTGCCTTGGCACATTCACGTATTTTTGAGTAATCTGTAAAAACTCTGATGGCAGCCATTTTAGGGATAGGTTTGCCTGAGTCCTCCTAGGAACGCCCCCACCTCCTGGAGACGCCTCCGAGCTTTCGTCACCAGCCGAGTAACCAACCACTGCTCCTCAGCAGAACCCCCTCCCCACTGATGCCACAGACAGCGTGTGGAGGGGGCGTGTCTAAAGGCTCAGAGGTTCTTAAAGAGACAGAGGCCTATTTCAAGACATTCACTACAGCCATTTTGAGAGAGACATTTTATACAAGGCAGTTATTCTAATTTACTGCATTTACAGACCAACAGAAGGTTTTTCATCATTGTAGTGTGATATAGACTGGTGCTATGTGATTGAAAAAAGCAGAATAGCCCCTCTTTAAAATGTCCCAGAAATCCACATTGGTCGGGTTGGTTTGAGTTTATTCTGAATGCAGACTTACATGAGCACAGCTTCTCTGGGTTTTCCTGCTTTGATAAACTCCGCTTCAGCTTCTGCAAACTTCCCCTGGACAAACACAGACAGACGACGTCTAATAAGGATCTTTCAAAGCTTTCCTGGCTCTGGTCACTCACCTCGTCCTCCAGGTAGATGGCCATTTTGAGGTGCACCTCCGGGATTTTGTCTTTGGACGCCAGATGAGCCAGTTCGAAGGCAAACGTGAAGGCCCTGAAACGCAGAAGGACGTCAGGAAGATTCTGTTTCCGTTTATCTGACCCGAGCCTCGTGCGGACTTTAGTGACGGCGCTCACAGTTTGTTGCAGGCGACCTCGATGGCGTAGTCCAGCAGGCCGAAGCGGGACAGCAGTTTGACGGCCGCCTCTCCGCGCAGACTCTCCGCCCACATGTACGACACCTGCTTCTGCACCGCCGCGCCGCCGTGGCTCTTCGCGATCTGCAACACGAGACAAGGCGGTCACTGGGCTGGACCTGGACTGGACCTGGACTGAAGACACGGGGACAGTGTGTGGACTGACCCGGTAAGCCTCCTCCCACATGCTGTTGGCGTGGTACATGGTGATGGCGTCTTTCCACTCGCCGGCCTCCATGAAGTGATACTCCGCCTCCGAGAACCGCGACTCCAGCTCCAGCTCCTAAAACAACAGGACAAAGGTTTGTGGATGACTTTTCTACACTAAATATCCTTGGGTGTTTATAAATATAAACAATCTGATCATTACAAATATGTTTGATCAGTTATTTCTTAAACTAAAATACAAACACTTGGCTTCAGCAGTGGTTATTTTATTTTATTAGCCTTCTTTATTTCTGTCATAGTTTCTGACCCAGCCTTGATTAGTTTTCATCAGAATTAGCATGCTGCCACTAGCTTTAGCATGCTATTGCTAACCGCCGCAGAGGTTTGCGCGGCAATCGAAAACACACTTGTGAATGTCAACCTCTTAACTCCCGCCTGAACTGAGGGGATCTTTTTCCTCACGTCATCAGATTTTTTTTCCATAATTTTTTGTTGGGTATTCAACTCATTTTTGCAACTTTTTTGTCATTTTTTTGGTCAATTTTTTATCACATTTTTGTCACATTTTTTGTCACATTTTTAAAGTTTTTTCGTCCATTTTTTATCACATTTTTTGTCATTTTTTAGTCAATTTTTTGTAATTTTTTTCATCAATTTTTTATCACATTTTTGTCATTTTTTTGTCCAATTTTTTGTCAAACTTTTGTAATTTTTTTAATTTCTTCATCAATTTTTTTTAAACACATTTTTGGTTATTTTTTTGTCACATTTTTGTCAATTTCTTGTGACATTTTTGTGACATTTTTGCCACTTTTTCATAAATTTTTCGTAACTTTTTTGTTAATGTTTTCTCACTTTTTTGTCATATTTCCATCATTGTTTTCGTCTCAGTTTTGTTGCTATTTTCACAGCTTTTTTCCAGAAGCTTTTGGATTGGGGTAAAGCCAAACTGGAGAAAATGTGCTCGGCTCAGGTGGGAGTTAAGGGGTTGAAACAGCGATTGGATCCTCCAGGTTCTTAGCTTTACCACGATACACAGCCCATATTCACTTTAGGTGGTAGAAGTTGTGTTTTTAAGGGTTATTTACTTTTATTTGTTGATGTCATTAAGCTTTATAGATGATTTCAACCTCAGCTCCTCCCCAACACCAGCACCTACCTGAAGCCTAATGTGTATGTTTTAGATTGACCGGTGAGTGAGTGTCACCTTGGCCAGGTGGAGGTGTGTCTCGCTCAGCAGGTCCGGGTGGTGTTTGGCCACGAGGCGGATGACGTCGTCAAACATCTTGTTCTTCTTGTACATGGTTATGGCCAGATCCGGCTGCTTCACCGTCGAGTACAACCTGCGCCGCCAAAACGCCAAAACGCACGCGCTCAGTCTCAAACGCCCAAACACTTTAGTTACTTTCCCTTTTACCGTTCGGCCTCTTTGAACTTGGAGTCTCTCTCCAGCTCCTGGGCTCTGCTGACGTACAGCGCCCGCACCTCCTCCTCCGTCATGCACTTCACCGCCAACTGCAAACACGTGTTCAAGTATTCATCAGTATCGTTTACTGCAGTACTACAGTAGTTCCTCTGAGCTGAGTCTGCTCTGACCTTGTGTGCGTCCTCCCAGCGCCCCGCGGCCGTGAACATGTCGATGGCGTCTTTAATGTGGCCTCCTTTAACGTATAACTGCTCCGCCACCTGCAGGACAGAAGCAGAATGACACCGATGAGAAAAGTCTACGACACATTTATATTTCCCGCTTCAGTGGTTTACCTCGTACTCGTGCACGGAGGCGTAGTACTGGGCGATCTTGAGGTAGTATTTGGCGGTGGCGGAGTCGTCTTGCAGCTCCAGGATGTGCATGGCCTTCTTCCACTGGCGAGCGGCGATGGCGGCCTCGATGGCTTTGATCGAGCAACTGCGGTCAGAAAAGGATCGTACATTTAGGAGATTTTATATCAACTGAGCCTGTTCAGGAATCCTATGCAGATTCTTCCCTTAACTCCTGTCCTCCCTCCTTTCTTTATTTCTTTCCTTCCATCCTATCCTTTCTTTCTTCCTTCCTTCTTTCTCCTTCCTTCTCTCTTCCTTTTTTCCTTCCTTAATTCCTTTATTTCCTTTCTTCCTTTCCTTCTTCCTTCCCCCTTCTCTCCTTCCTTCTATCCTTTCTTTCTTTCCTTAATTCCATTCCTTTCTTCCACCCTTTCTTCCTTCTACCCTTTCTTTCTTCCTTCCCTCCTTCTTTGTCTTCCTTCCCTCCCTCTGTCCTTCATTCCTTTCTTCCATCCTTTTTCCATTCTTTCTTCCTTCCTTCCTCCTTCTTTCTCTCCTTCATTCCATCCTTCTATCCTTTCTTTCCTTAATTCCTTTCATTCCTTCCATCCTTTCTTCCTTTCTTCCTTCCTTCCTTCTCTCCATTCATTCTCTTTCTTTCTTCCCTATGATTCTTTACCCCTTCTCTCCTTTCTTCCTTTCCAACCCTTCCTTCCTTGCATTCCTTTCCTTTCTTTCCTATTTCCTTCCCTCCCTCTTTCTTCTTTCTTTCCTTAATTCCTTTCCTTTCTTCCTTCTACCCTTTCTTACCTTCCCCTTCATTCCTTCCTTCCCTCTTCCTTCATTCCTTCCTTCTATCCTTTCTTTCTTTCCTTAATTCCTTTCTTCCACCCTTTCTTCCTCCTTCCTTCCTTCTTTGTCTTCCTTCCCTCTCTCTTTCCTTCATTCCTTTCTTCCATCCTTTTCCATTCCTTCTTTCTTCCTTCTTTCTCTCCTTCATTCCATCCTTAATTCCTTTCCTTCGTTCTCTCCTTCCTTCCTTCTATCCTTTCATTCTCTTTCTTTCTTCCCTATCATTCTTTTCCCCTTCTCTCCTTTCTTCCTTTCCAACCCTTCCTTCCTTCCATTCCTTTCTTTCCTATTTCCTTCCTTCTCTCCTTCCCTCCCTCTTCCTTTCTTTAATTCCTTTCTTTCTTTAATTCCTTTCTTTCTTTAATTCCTTTCTTTCTTTAATTCCTTCCTTCCTTCCTTCCTTCCTTCCTTCCTTCCTTCCTTCCTTCCTTCCTTCCTTCCTTCCTTCCTTCCTTCCTTCCTTCTTTCTTTCTTTCTTTCTTTCCTTCCTTCTTTCCTTCTTTCCTTCCTTCCTTCCTTCCTTCCTTCCTCCCTCCCTCCCTCCCTCCCTCCCTCCCTCCCTCCCTCCCTCCCTCCCTCATACCCTGATCTAATCTAAAGGACAGAATGCTTGACAGTGGACAGACCCGGCCTCGATGAAGTGGTTGATGGCCGCGTCCATGTGCTTCTGCTGGACCAGGTGGTCGCCCCAGGCCTCCTCCAGCCGCACCACCTCTGAGGGGAAGGCGAGGCGGGACAGCTCCACCGCTGCGTCGCACACAGACAGAACCACGTGAGCAGGAGGTCACTGATCCATCACAGAACACCAGAACGGGAAGTACCTTTTCGAAAAGCGCCTCCTTTGACGTAGCACTCCAGCGCCCTCTGGTGGTTCCGGATTTGCTCGTACAGATCGCCGGCCTGATCCCATAAAAACACATTTACTTTTCACTTTTCGGCCAGTAAAGCTCCAGAAACACATTTATAAAGTCACCATTTTCTACAACATTTGAGGCCGCCATTTTGAAACGGTTAATGAAATAACTTTGAATGTTTTCGACAAACCCGTTCGTGAAAGTCGGCCTTGATGAGGCTGGCAGCGATGCGGTTCACAGTGTCGGTGTTGTTGGTGAGCTCCGGGCGGCTCAGGGCCAGTCTGGCGGCTTTAGCCGGGAGTCCAGCCCTCAGGTACAGGCTGACGGCGGCGGAGAAGTCCCCCTCCCTCTCCTTCACCTGGAGACACGGAGACATCAGCACAGAGACTAACCACGCCCCCTCAGACTAACCACGCCCCCTCAGACTAACACCACGCCCCCTCAGACTAACACCACGCCCCCTCAGACTAACACCACGCCCTCAGACTCACACCACGCCCCCTCAGACTAACACCACGCCCCCTCAGACTAACACCACGCCCCCTCAGACTAACACACGCCCCCTCAGACTAACACCACGCCCCCTCAGACTAACACCACGCCCCCTCAGACTAACACCACGCCCCCTCAGACTAACACCACGCCCCCTCAGACTAACACCACGCCCCCTCAGACTAACACCACGCCCCCTCAGACTAACACCACGCCCCCTCAGACTAACCACGCCCCCTCAGACTAACACCACGCCCCCTCAGACTAACCACGCCCCCTCAGACTAACACCACACCCCTCAGACTAACACCACGCCCCCTCAGACTAACACCACGCCCCTCAGACTAACACCACACCCCTCAGACTAACACCACGCCCCCTCAGACTAACACCACGCCCCTCAGACTAACACCACGCCCCTCAGACTAACACCACGCCACCTCAGACTAACACCACGCCCCTCAGACTAACACCACGCCACTCCAGACGAACACCACGCCCCCTCAGACTAACACCACGCCCCCTCAGACGAACACCACGCCCCCTCAGACTAACACCACGCCCCCTCGGACTAACACCACGCCCCCTCAGACTCTTAAAAAGCACTATAAAAATCGAAGGCATTATTATTATTATTATTATGATCATTATTAAAAAGTGATAACCCGACCTCTCCCGCCTTCTCGTCCTGAGCCGTGTCTGTGAGCCACGACAGGTACCCGCGGCGCAGGTTCTCCAGCTCCGGGTGGCCCTGAGGAGAAGGAACTGTTTATACAAGACCAACATATCAAAGCTAACAGAGAAAAGTATTGCAGTTCCTCCCGTACGTTTGCTTCGGCCACAGAGATGCTGTCGTCCCACTTGTGCAGCTCCTGGTACATCTCTATGGCCTCGTCCACCGCGTTCTGGAAACAAAAGACACATTTTTCACTTTAGATTAGATCATTTATCTCCCATGTAAGATCTCAGCCTTGCACGGACCTGCTCCATGTAACAGCGTTCTGCCAGTTTGAAGTTTTTGTCCAAAGTGGCGACTCTGGCCTGGACCTGGTAATGCGCTGTTCCGTCTCCTCCCTGTTACAACAGCACAGACTTTAGCATTTAGCATCTCCTGGCAGAACATCCCACCTGGTCATATGTAACGTAAAACAGGGATTCTCAACTGTCGGGACCCAAAAGTGTGTCGTGGAACCATTTTCAGTGGGACTTTTTTTCATATTTTCTAGGGATGCACCGATACCACTTTTTCGAAAACCGATACGAGGACGAGTACTTTGATTTAAGTACTCGCCGATACCGAATACCGATACGAGTACAAGGCATTTTCTTCAACATTCTTACTTTTTTCACAGCAGATTGGTTTGTAATTAGTTCATTTACTCATGTACATTTCCTTAAGTAAAGTCGGCGACACATTTAAGAGCAGTTATATTAGAATTGTGCTGATGCCATTTATTTTATTTTCATTCAATATAATTTTAAATTTTTATTGCACTTTATTATACAGACAGAAAAGCCCATGTCCAAAAGCTCCCCAATGCCTGTGCTTTATTCATTTATGTATTTTTATTAAACAATAGTGTTGAGATGTTATTTAAATCTCTTTTTGTCTTTACTTCAGCTCCGTGTGGATTTTCTCGTGTGTTTGTAGTAACTTAGCGAGTAGCTACAGCGTTTTCATTGTTCTGCTGCAGCTCATTTTCCCTCAATATAAACATGCTGTATGTCTTTATTTTGGACTTTTTAGTCGCTGGGTTAGTTTTTCAGATGAATAAACTCCTGGGCATAAAACGTTGTCAGAATTTCCAAAACTGCTAGCCGCGAGTTAGCAACGTTAGCCTGTATGTTGTAAACACTGCAGACGCTGCAGCGCTAATAACATTTAGCTCTGGTTAAATCCAGCTCAGACTCTGGTTTAGAGAGCGCAGTCTGTAATAAAGTCAGCTCTATGTGGATTATTGTATTTACACTAAACAATTCTCCAGTTTGTTGCTTCTTCTCTCCTCAGCTGAGAGCTGCGCCTCGTAGCTGCGCCTCGTAGCTGCGCCTCGTAGCTGCGCCTCGTAGCTGCGCCTCGTAGCTGCGCCTCGTAGCTGCGCCGGCCGCACGTCTAATGGTATCGGTTTCTGGTATCGGGACCTCATGAATGAGTACGAGTATGAGTACAAGCATGTGGTATCGGCCCGATACCCGATACTGGTATCGGTGCATCCCTAATATTTTCCATCTAAAACTGCATGGAAACACGCCAGAGTCTGTTAAAATTAAAATTATTGGGTTGTTTTGATCTCTTAAACGCATATCTATTGCTTGTTCAATAAACAATTGGTTGAAAATACAATATTTTATACGATATATGACAAATTACAGTTGTATTTGGGTTGTGGCTTGTCATCTGAGGGTAACAGTGGGCATCACAACTTGGCAGTTGTAGAAAAAAGTTCTTTACTTTAGGCTATAATGGTGAGGTTCGGCCCTTGGTGGTTTGGCGATGATGAAAATCGGCCTCCACGACGCAAACTTGCCTCCCCCCGTTCTAGATCATTTACAAGCTCACCGTTTCTTTCTCCACCTTGTCGGCGATTTGGTTGGTTTGGTGGAGAAATCGAACTGTGGACACGTCTCCCAAAGCGGCGAAACACCTGGAAGAACGAGAGGGAGAAATCACTGAGATCATTCGCCCGTTTGTCGTGTGTGAAGCATCGTAGAACGTCGGGTGTTGGTACCTCTCTGCGATGTGCAGCTGCTGTGCCTCCAGAGCCAGTTTGCTCAGCGTCTTCCACATGGCCTCGGTCTCTGGCGACATCTCCAGCGTCTCCAGGAACGCCGTGGCTCTGCACAATAAACCAGGATGTTGTTAAACTATTTGTGGCTTTTGGAAGCATTAACTATTAAATTAAACAGGACATAAACCACACACGATATATCAATGGATTAATTGTAACCTATTCCTTCCAGAAGCTGTAGGACAATGAGGGCAGGCACAGAAGGTTCCTAATGGACTTTCTTTTTAATAAAGGTAAGTGTGTTAGCTTAAATTATGTATTTTCCTCCCCCTGCATGTTTAACCTCTTAACTCCCGCCTGATCTTTTTCCTCATGTCATCAGATTTTTTTTTTCATCATTTTTTTGTTGGGTGTTCAACACATTTTTTTTTAACTTTTTTGTAACTTTTTTGTCATTTTTTGTCACATTTTTGTAATTTTTTTGTCACATTTTTGTCATTTTTTTGTCATTTTTTTGTCCCTTTTTCGTCCATTTTTTGTCAACTTCTTGTCAATTTCTTGTGACATTTTTGTGACATTTTTGCCACTTTTTCATCAATTTTTTGTCATTTTTTTGTCAATGTTTTTGCACTTTTTTGTCAAATTTCCATCATTGTTTTCGTCTCAGTTTTGTTGCTATTTTCACAGCTTTTTTCCAGAAGCTTTTGGACTGGGGTAAAGCCAAACTGGAGAAAATGTGCTCGGTTCAGGTGGGAGGTAAGGGGTTAATATAGAAGGTGCAGTTACATGTATGACCTGAGGTGGCAGTAGTGAGTATAAAATGGCCAACTCGAGTTCAAGTTCAAGAGCAGGACCACCACAGGTACTCTCTTTTCCAGTCTCCGTCCCTCTCCCCACAGTCTCCTAGGGTGGCACGAGGACTGGGGGTTTTGAAGCAATTTAATTAGTCTGAGGAAAACCACATTAATACCATTTCATTTCAGGTTATATTTCAGATTTAGGTCTAATTTAATGACATTTAAGTTATGTTCTGAATCTAAAAAAACAAGCAGGCAAAAGCAGCACAACAAAGTCTGGTACAAATGCCACTTAACATTTCTGAAGTGAAATCTCCAAAAATCCAAGCCGGGAGATAAATTTATTTATTTTTTTATCCATTGTCCATTGATGTTAAAGGGACTAGATGCAAGCTAGTCATTTTATACTCACTACTGCTACCTCAGGTCTTACGCGTAACTGCAGGTTCTATATTAGAGACTGCAGTTACGCGTAAGACCTGTGTTTAGTCGTGCAGACGTCAGACCTGTCGTAGTCCCCGTCGTCGATGGCGGTCCCGAACTCGATGAGCCCCTCGTCCAGAGCGTAGGACACCGTGCTGACTCCCTCCGACACGATCACGTTAGTCTTTCCCTCCGATCGCTCCAGGTCCACGATGTCGCCCTGATCGAAGAGCGGAGTTCAAATTAAAGAGGGAGGCTGCAGGGGAACATGGTGGTGCTCTCGGGCTGCAGTTACAGTGTAATTAACTCGATAGGGAACATGGTGGCGCTCTCGGGCTGTAGTTACCTTGATTGGGAACATGGTGGCGCTCTCGGGCTGTAGTTACAGTGTAGTTACCTTGATAGGGAACATGGTGGCGCTCTCGGGCTGTAGTTACAGTGTAGTTACCTTGATAGGGAACATGGTGGCGCTCTCGGGCTGTAGTTACAGTGTAATTACCTTGATAGGGAACATGGTGGCGCTCTCGGGCTGTAGTTACAGTGTAATTAACTCGATAGGGAACATGGTGGCGCTCTCGGGGCTGTAGTTACCTTGATTGGGAACATGGTGGCGCTCTCGGGCTGTAGTTACAGTGTAATTACCTTGATAGGGAACATGGTGGCGCTCTCGGGCTGTAGTTACAGTGTAATTAACTCGATAGGGAACATGGTGGCGCTCTCGGGGCTGTAGTTACAGTGTAGTTACCTTGATTGGGAACATGGTGGCGCTCTCGGGGCTGTAGTTACCTTGATAGGGAACATGGTGGCGCTCTCGGGCTGTAGCTACAGTGTAGTTACCTTGATAGGGAACATGGTGGCGCTCTCGGGGCTGTAGTTACCTTGATTGGGAACATGGTGGCGCTCTCGGGCTGTAGCTACAGTGTAGTTACCTTGATTGGGAACATGGTGGCGCTCTCGGGGCTGTAGTTACCTTGATAGGGAACATGGTGGCGCTCTCGGGGCTGTAGTTACAGCGTAGTTACCTTGATTGGGAACATGGTGGCGCTCTCGGGGCTGTAGTTACCTTGATAGGGAACATGGTGGCGCTCTCGGGGCTGTAGTTACAGCGTAGTTACCTTGATTGGGAACATGGTGGCGCTCTCGGGGCTGTAGTTACCTTGATAGGGAACATGGTGGCGCTCTCGGGCTGTAGTTACAGTGTAGTTACCTTGATAGGGAACATGGTGGCGCTCTCGGGGCTGTAGTTACCTTGATTGGGAACATGGTGGCGCTCTCGGGCTGTAGCTACAGTGTAGTTACCTTGATTGGGAACATGGTGGCGCTCTCGGGGCTGTAGTTACCTTGATAGGGAACATGGTGGCGCTCTCGGGGCTGTAGTTACAGCGTAGTTACCTTGATTGGGAACATGGTGGCGCTCTCGGGGCTGTAGTTACCTTGATAGGGAACATGGTGGCGCTCTCGGGGCTGTAGTTACAGCGTAGTTACCTTGATTGGGAACATGGTGGCGCTCTCGGGGCTGTAGTTACAGCGTAGTTACCTTGATTGGGAACATGGTGGCGCTCTCGGGGCTGTAGTTACCTTGATAGGGAACATGGTGGCGCTCTCGGGCTGTAGTTACAGTGTAATTACCTTGATAGGGAACATGGTGGCGCTCTCGGGGATGTAGTTACACTGTAGTTACCTTGATTGGGAACATGGTGGCGCTCTCGGGGCTGTCGATGCTGTACCACACACACAGGTTGTTTCTGTTCTGGGCCACCACCACGTCGCTGCCCGGGACCCACTGCACGAAGGAGCAGAAGCCCAGCAGGGTGGTCTTCACAGCGGACGCCACGTCGAACAGATGCAGCTGGAGGAGCAGAGGGAGAAAGATATTTAAGTAAGTAACAACTCGGAGCCGTGCGTTAGACGGTTATAATGCACAACGTGGAGTCAGGAACACCATGACCAGCAGCGGAGTTCTGTACAAAAAAAATATCCCTCTCTATTTTTCTATACAGAAGGATATCTGTCTGGGACCCACACCCTCTGTTGACGCCATCAGAAAACTCAAACTCAAACGGTATTTTATAAAAAAGAGCACATAAACAGCAGCTCCACATGCAGTCGCGTATCAGCCGAATGTTTCTTTCACTCGCTTTGTGGAGCTTTTCTATAACAAAGGCCAGGGCCAAACCGTTCTGACCAGGTATAGGTTTTGGGACCGACCTCTGGCTGTGGCCAAAGCGCTGACCCGTGTCTGATGTGACGTAAACAGACTCTGGCCTCTGATTGGCTGAGAGAGAGCTGACAGCCCTCACTATTAACACGCAGGTCATACGGATTTAATATTTCTATAAGGGGATTTTGCTGATATTAGCATTTAGCCGCTGTTCGTGCAGCTATAGCTGATGCTAGCATAACATTAGCATGTAGCTTACCTTCATAGTTGTATTTAGAGGTTTCTTTTCTGTTTTGATACAGCTTCGCTCCTCTGAATGATTCCATAACTCCCACCAGAGGGCAGCATTTGTCCACATTTGTTCTCATCGTGGTTTACAAAACTTTTAATGACGATCTGTACGGCGCGCTCCACCGCGGAGGCGCCTCCCACAACAAATGCGTGTGTGCATGTGGTGGAAACAGAAGTGTGAAATTTGGATACTGAAAATAAAACTAAACTCTCGATACCGATTTATAATATTCATACTATACAGGTGAAACTCACCTGTAGAGTATAGTATAGTTAATACTGTTAAAAAAGTGCATTCATTTCTGTTATTCAGCTTAAACTGTGAAACTAATATTGGAAACACCAGGAAGCCCAGGGGGAATGAAGTGCAGCATAGGGTTGGGCGATGTCCCCTTAATTGGCTATTGACGATGATTACAGTGAAACATTGTGACATTGATGACATCGTCCATTTCTCATTTTAAGCATTTTTTAAAGACATTTACATAGCCTATATATGCTGCATATTACTATGTATGTTAGGAAAATGCGAGATTGCAGGATAAATGGATCTAAACTAAACATGATCTGAACAGAGTCTATACCTCCTCAATACCAAGGCTCTTATCACACTAATACAAATGTAAATCGGAGCTTATTGTTTGCGTTTGCTCAACTTTAACGTAATGTTTAAGAAACAGTGAGTGAACGATATTTAGAAGTTTGCGTTGTAGCTCACATTTTTGAAGCCGCTCCACGCGCTGCCCGGTCCGTGAGCTCGTAACCTCGTACCTCCTGCACCGCCTCTCTCTCCTCTCTCTCTCGGTCCTTCGTGAGAATAATCCAAACCCATGCGCGCTCAGCTAGCTCCGATGTGAGAGCTATCTCGTCATTTTAAAACGGTTTAAGTTTCCGTACGAAGCAAAGCAAAGCAAAACTACGCGCTGTTAAACTCTGAGCTGCAGAGAGAGAGAGTCTTCACGGCTAACACATCATGGCTTCTGGCAGGCTACTTAAACTAGCGTGCATATTAGTTATATCCGTGATCAGACCAGTGCGTGTTTCTGACACGAGGGGGCGTGGCATCACGATGGTGGCTCTCCATCGTGATGTTGCTCGTCCATCGGCAGAACCCTAGTGCAGCACCACTGGCCCAGACTGGCTGCCTCGCTAGGAGCTGATAAGGTTGATTCTGGGCTTCTCGGGCCTACAGGAACAATCCTACACAGTTTGGTTTATAATGTATTTAAATGTCTGTGATATTATTACCATGTGACAAACTGAAGGGTCAGTTTTAGTTCTCCAGAATCCTCATTAAACCATCACAGCCCACAGTCCCCGCCCTGCAGTTTTCATAACCCGAGCCTCCTGCGGCGCTCACTTCCACATTACGGCGATGGGAGGATATTATGGGATGTAATCTATACGCCTCGGACTGTCCCTCGACGCTGCCCCCTGCTGTTTCTCATCAGAGCAGCACATTACGAGCCGGCGGTATTTTTTAATAACGGTCTATAGTCTGTCCCCGAGCGAAGGACGTTTTATATTTGACGAAGAGGAGGAGAGTAAAGATTCAATTAAAAGTTCACGGCAAACTCAGAAGTCGTTTAGCGCAAAGAGTCGTTTTAAAATAGATGCAACTCAGGACGTCAGGAGCCGAGCGGACGGCGGTTCGATCTGCGACATACGTTTAATAATCAGGAGTCTTTTAAACAGGTTTAAAAAGTAACATTAGGTTATGTCCTTATAAGGAGCTCATGGGGTACATAAATAGGCTTAAACAATATTTTGGGTGGTGCAGCAAGAAGGTCCCGGGTTCGATTCTCACATGTTCTCCCTGTGTCCGTGCAGGTTTCCTCCAGTTTCCCCTATCACTAAAAATATGTACAATAGGTTCCCCTATCGGGCCAGGACTCCCCTGTAAAAGGGATTCTTAATCTTAGTGGGACTTGGTTAAATAAAAGTAAAAAATAATATAACATAACATGCTTGTGTCCCGTACGCCTCTTGTCTAAGTACTCGCCTTGTCACGTATCTGCTCTACACAGTACACCCGAGGGTTTCCACTCGTGCGGTGGATGCAGTTGTTGTGGGCGGAGCCAACACAGATGCACACACTTAACTGAAGCCACAACAGAACGGCCTGAAAGGTTTTGTGAGAACAATGTGGACAAATACTGTCTTTTAGTGAGGGTTATGGAATTATTCAGAGGCGCCAAAGCAAACACTAGAGGAAAGAAGCAGCTAAAAGACAAACTATGATGGAAAGCAACATACTAATGTTATGCTAACACCTGCTAATGTTCTGCTCTTTAAGAACAGTGGTCCTCTCCTGGAACCGCCACCTTAACCTGGTGGAGGGTTTGAGCACTCAGATGATCCTGGAGCTCTGTTGTCAGGGGGTCGTGCCCCTGGTAAGGTCTCCCAGGGAAAACAGGTCCTATTGGTTGAAGATTCAGACAAGGAGCGAATCAGAAGCCCGTTATGAGAGACCAACAGGCCTGTTTAGAACCATGAGGACGACCTTCTGTGGACCCACCACCTGCAAGAGGAGCCATAAGGGGCTGGTGCAATGTGATTTGAGCTCCAACAGTCGCCCCACGACCCGGAAACAGACGGATGGATGGATGGACGGACGGACGGACGGAGAACAGTGGTATGATGATATGAATTATTAAATCCATATGACCTGCATGTGAGAGCTGTCCTCTCTCTCTGCTTACGTCACGTTAGTCTCGGTTCAGTGCGATCGGTCCTAAACTTAGATCTGGTCAGACCGGTTTGACCCTGGCCTCAGCAGTGGATACACTCGCAAAAGAGGGACGAGGCACTGGGCTGGGTAGAGCCAGTCGAAACACCCCAATACTGTCTCTGTGAGGACACAAGGGCCTGGAGCTCCCTCTACAGGCAGCAGCGGTACGTTCCAAGGAAACTCACAGTGCTAAGTTTAAAATGGACATGTCTTTAATTGAGCGCTCTCCTCTGAGCTCCACAGTGAGGCCATTCCAGACCCGGGTGAGGCTGAACAAAAGGACCAGAGCTCCTCTCCCTCCTGCTCATCGTTAGTCGTTACCCTGAGCTTCTTGTCCCTGAAGAGCAGTTTCCGTCCCGTCTCGTTCAGCTCTAACCAGTCGATCTTCGAGTCGTGGCTGATGGTGCCCAGAGTGAAGCCCCCGGACAAATCCACTGTCAAGACAAAGACAAAACACCCGTCAGTTTGACAGATGCAGCAGGTTTAATGTAATAAATGCCACCAACGCAGGCAGGTGTATATGGTTATAAACTTGTTCCCCGTTTGTGCTGCACTAATAAATAATGTCAGGGATCACACAGGCTTGAATCTCACTAACCTGTTAAACCCCGCCTCCACCGAGCGCAGTTTCTCCAGTTCGACTTTACTCAAATCTAAAAAGCTTCTTGAAGAAAGCGACAAAAACGTGACGTAAATGAGGTTGAGAACGAAGCATAAGAAGCAACAAAACAAGACAAAAAATGCAGAAAAAATGCAACAAAAATTAGACAAAAACGAGATAAAAATGAGGGGGAAAAATGAGACAAAAATTCTACAAAAATGTGGAAAAAAACAAGACAAAAATTTGAGAAAAATGTGGAAAGAAACGAGACCATTTTTTTTTTTTTTTCGAAAAACACAACAAAACAGGCGACAAAAATTAGACAAAAACGAAATAAAAATGAGGAAAAAATGAGACAAAAATTAGGAAAAAATGCGACAAAAACGAGACAAAATGAAAAATGTGGAGAAAAAAAACTAGGCAAAAATTTGAGAAAAATGGGGAAAGAAACGAGACGAAAATGCGGATTTTTTTTCCGAAAAACGCAACAACACAGGCGACAAAAATTAGACAAAAACTAAATAAAAATTAGGAAAAAACGAGACAAAAACGAGACAAAAACGAGACAAAAATTAGAGAAAAATGTGGAAAGAAACGAGACGAAAATGCAGAATTTTTCTTTAGAAAAACGCAACAAAACAGGCGACAAAAATTAGACAAAAACGAAATAAAAATTAGGAAAAAATTAAACAAAAATTAGGAAAAAATGCAACAAAAATGAGACAAAAAATCTACAAAAATACGGAAAAATAATTCGAGAAAAAAGCGGAAAGAAACGAGACGAAAATGCGGATTTTTTTTTTAGAAAAACGCGACAAAACAGGCGACAAAAATGAGACAAAAACGCGACAAAAAAGCACTGAATACACAATGAAAAAGAGACGACAATGCACGAAAAAGAAATCTGGAGGGCGTGAGCTCCAGTGGAGAAGCTTCTAGATTTGAGTAAAGCCAAACTGGACAAACTTTGCTCAGATTCAGATGAGGGTTAAGAGGCTAAAAAGCATTAAATTGGATTCAAACTATTTAAACCATTTCTTCTCCGTCCGTTCACTGAGAGCACAAACACTGAGCAGCCGTTCAGTCCAGTCCAGTCCAGTCCAGCCCAGTCCAGCCCAGTCCAGTCCAGTCTGAAATGATGTTTTTATGTTTTTACCGATGGAGATGGTCTTGAGGTCGATGAGATAGGCCAGTTTCTTGTTGTCCTCGGCTCCTCGCAGTTTCCTCTCGTTGAGACACACGCTACATGTATGTGCAATAAGAAACATGAATAAATGATAATGCGGGGAGTGTAATTGGACGTGTTCAGGCCACGCTCGGAGCCGCACCAGAGGCAAACTGCAGCGTTCATTACACAGACACGACTGACAGGCCAACAGTTGGAATCAAAACTGTTCTGAGCTGAACTTTTTCCCATTTCTAGCAGAATAAATGCTTTTCTTTTTTAATGTGAGACTCTGCAGATGAAAACGGAAAGAAATCTAATGTAGAGAAATCAGTGTGAAACTTTAGCTGTGGATTACTGAAATAAATATGAGGGGAAAAAAGTGCTGATATTTTCAGTGATGAAATCTAAATATTGGATCGAACCAGGTTTAAACGTATGTAAACATCAAGCCTTGTTTTTGTTCCAGTTCAAAGGTCAATAAATCAGGTAAGAATTAGATATTGCATATGACACATTAGGCACAATTTTTGCTAAAAAAAATGTGATGTTTATAGTTTCACTTCCTTATTGGACACTGACAGGAAGTGACATAAATAGAGGCAAACAACTTCAAACTGTTGCCGTGCCGACCATGTTATGTCCATGAGAAACTGCTCTGGGACTTTCATTTTATTTTATTCCTGTCAGCAGCTTAAGATTTCAAATAAAAATAACTTTTTTATTTCTTAAAAATGCTGCTTTTTTTAAATCAGTGTTAATTTTGACAACAAGTTTATTTTAGTTTTAGTCTTTTGACTAAAATGTAATTTAATTTTAGTCAAGATTTAGTCAAAAAAAACTTTAAAATGTTAGTCTAGTTTTAGTCGACTAAAATTAAGACTAATTTAGTCGACTTATTATATCGACTTATTCATTATAATCATATTTAATCTTGTTCCTCTGCTTCATGGAGCTGCTCCACATGAACAAAGCTCAGCTGATCCTTTGGCAGAGAATTTAAAGGATCTGAGGCTCTTTCAGACGCTCAATAGAAGTTTGGATGATTTTAGTTTCTCCTTTTCATTTTTATTTAGTCTTATTTTAGTTGACTAAAATATCTGGACATTTTAGTCAGAGTTTTAGTCTCATGAGAAACTTTTAATTTAGTTTTAGTCCAATTTTAGTCGTCAAAAATATAACTTTGACTAAAATTAAGACTAAATATTTTTTAGTCGACGAAATTAACACTGATTGAAAATAAAATGATATTTTTTACTTACAACTGATGTTATTCATCTAAATAAGTCATATTTTCAAAAGCATTAAACCGGTCTTGTGCACTTTAAACTGAGTCTGTAAAGTGTGGAGTCGACTGGAGCGACTAAAGTGCAGATGTTGTTAAAGAGAGGAATGAAAACGGCCCTAAAGTTTAGTCCCTTTGTCTCCACATGTGTATATTTGTCCTGTCTTTAGCCGCTGCTCTCTCCCACAAAGGAAATGACCATATTTGGATTACAGTTACAGCGTCATCTCGGTCACAGCCTTTCCTGCTACACGGATTTGTGAACATTTCTCGCCTGATGAGGTGAGGGTTCATGAACTCCGTCCGGACGGAGCCCAGGATCTCGTTGTTGTCGTATTCGACCAAACTCAGCTCCCCGGCGTTAAAGATCATGCACACCTGCAGGAGAGACGACAAACTGTTCACAAAAGGACCAACACTGGGCATTACACTGACAAATCGTCATTTAATGCCAGATTTAATCCACTTTAATATGACAGTATAGGCCTTAATTAACTAAAGCTTTAATGTTTTTTTTTGTAAAGATTTATCTCGAACTGCGGCACTTACTGATTCAATTTCAAAGAAGAACTTCTCGTTTCCGCCGGAGCCGGGCCACGGCACCTGTGAAGAGCAGAAGCGTGTGAGTGTGAAGCCTCCTCAAAGGTCCATAAGTGAAGTCTGACCCGCACCTCGCTGAGGCGGCCGGTCTGCAGGTCGCCCAGCAGCAGCGTGTCCGACGTGTGCGCCACCAGGTACCGGTCTCTGCCCAGGATCTTCACCTCCTCCACCTCGTATCCGTAATGAGACTTCAGGACCATCTGCGTCCCAGAGGAGAGGTTCCTCACCACCACCTGAGGGACACGGACACATCAGGACAGGGTGAGGTCAGGACTTTCCAGACTGTAGTGACATCATCTGAACTGGAGCCAGGGGCCGATACAACTCAATACTTTTGATGAAAAACCTATTTGTTCTTAAAGTGAGGGTCTGTGGAGCATTTTATAGTAAAGTGTCTGTGTTTCAGGACAATTATCCAATCAGAGGCAGAATGATCTCCAGATCCTAGACTTTAAACCAGTTTGGAAATAAACTTCCTCAATAAAGTCCCATTTATTGCCAGTGCAGCCTCCAGTCATTAAAGCTCAGCGGCTGAACTCTGGAGATTCTTAGCTTTCAAATGAAGAGTGCCGAGCTTGTGTGTGTGTGCGCTCGGCTAGTTTGCATCGATCCTGGCTACACATCGATGTACATCACTTTTAAATAATAATGATCGATTTGTATCAATAAATTGGAAAGAAACATTAAATCAAAATACAATCATATTATTTTTGCTTAAAATATTATATAAATATTATAATAAATGACGTGGTGATTGTAAAATGAACGAGCCTGCACGGGCCTGGGCCTGTGGTTCAAAGTTTGAAGTCTGTCGTAGCGTTTCAGGCCATGGATGAACTGGAGGCGCTAACTTTGTCAAATGCAGTCTGGTAACAGCTGGTGGTGTTGCTTTTGGCTCTGGCGATGCTGCTCGTGTTGTATTTTGTTGGCTTTGTTGTTGTTCACAGAGGCTGTAACGAGAGGATGAGGCGCTCTGCGTTCAGAGTCCAAAACATATACACTACAGTGTCTGTGTGTGAGACGTGACGGTCAGAATCATGCAGTGACACCCAGGAAACTTTGTTAGGTAACTGGTCATGTGACAGCGTGTCCCACTCACTGAAAGGCTGTATATATAAGCAGTATTTGGGGGGTTCACTCAAGAAGATGTAGAGCCAAAAGAAGAGAGGTCTTAAGGTTAAAGGTCAAAGGTTAAAGGTATCCCACCAGCACTGGCTCTAACTGAAAATAAACTGAAGATTATGCTGTAGCTAAAATGTATACACAGCTCATTATCTTAGCTGTTTATTGCACTTTTGTGAGTGTATTTTGTCCACTGTTGTTTGATTTAACAATTAGCAAATCTGAAGTGAATTTTTAAATAAAATCCAGAGCAAATGCCTTCTGTTGTATTTATGTTCAGTCACTTGTAATAATTATTGCTTAATTTGCTGAAAATCCAATGTTAGAAGTATCGAATATCGTATCGAAAATCCACTGTATCACTTGAATCGTATCGGTCCAAAAAAAAAAAAGATATATCGTTTTATATCAAATCGTTTGGTCTCAAATCGATATGTAGCGTATCGGTCAAAAAACGCATCGTTACACCCCTAGCTGTTCACCCTTAAACGATACCAGCATGGTACTAAAACATAGCACTGAAAGCAGGTACTGCAAAATATGATATCTTTAGAGACCAAGTTTTGATTGTGTTGGTCCAGGGACAGCACTAATGTCCCTCATATGGAGCCTCTCAGCTTTGATATTTTAGTTTAGTTTATTAGTTTATTTCAACAGATACAATGTGCAAAAAACATTAATTAAAGATGATTTGCACCAGATTTAGTGCAGCCCCTGAGCAGGTGAGTTAGAAAATGTACAATAAAAGATATTTCACATAGAATCCTGCTAAAATTACAACAATTAAACATCACTTAAGTTCATTTTTACATTCACAGTTATCAGCGCTGACACGACTGGTTTTCTAACAGCACTTTCTTTGTATTGCGAGAGAAATCCTTCAGGTTTAATGAAAGTTTCCGACTCTGTGGGAGTCTGAAAACAAGGCCTAGATATTTAAATTCCTCCACTACTTTTATTTGACTCTGGTTTACATAAATGCCTGGGAAGGAGGACGTTTAATAATTTGAAAATATGCCTCTGTAAGAATTAAATGAAATGCAGGAGAAAGCGCTGGTGAAATGTTGACTGGGGCTCCTCCTGCTGGCAGCTTTAGGAATACTTTTCTTTAAAAGTATCTTCCGAGTTGGATGAGCAGCTCCAGTGCGTGATAAACACTTCGATAATGTTGGATTATGGAGTTTAAAAATGTGGAGGACAGTTTTGTGTTGAACTGTGACGTGTATGTGTGTAATCAGGGAGTACAGGACGAGGCGCTGATACAGTAGAAGAAGAAACAGCTACATCTACAGCTTTGTCCGAGGATTAACTCAAAACTGTGAAAACGTTGTTAAAAAAGTTGTGATTTTTGTATTTATTTTGGAGCTGGATCTGGGGAAGGCGGTCGTAATGTTGTGGCTCGTACCTGGCTCAGCCCCACGTACGTCATCTCGAACTTGTTCTTGTAGATGCTCCTCCTCAGGCAGCAGTCGAACAGCTCCACGCCCCCGCACAGAGTCCCCTGCACACACGGACACAGACGTCAGCGCCAGTTTCACCCCGTCTGTGGTTAAAACAGCAGGAGGAGGCGTGTTTACGGCGCAGAGGCGGGACCCGTCCTTCTTCCAGGCCAGGCTGGTGATGGTGTACAGGTGAGGGATCTCTTTGGGTTTGGCCTCGTCCCACACGCCTCTCCTCGGAGCCCAGTTAAACACGCGCAACCTGGACCAGACAAGTTTACAGAGAGAGTCCACATGAGTGTCCATTTACCAAGGCGGGTTTGGAAAGGGAAAAACACTTTCCAAATATCCCCAAATTTCTTCCAACCCCCCCCTTGAAAATAGTGGAAAAAATGGTGGTGAAAAAGACAAACTTATTTTTTCTTCATCCCAAATTTTCCTCCAATTTTCCTCCAATTTTTCCCTTATTTTTCCCCACTTTTTTCTAATTTTCCCATTTGAGACTAACTTGATTTGTTAACCTCTTAACTCCCGCCTGAACCAAGAGCATTTTCTCCAGTTCAGCTTTACCCAAATCCTGTAGGCCAGTGTAACACCTCATTTGAAAGCTCAGATCTCCAAAACTCATCAGATTGTTTTCCATCTTTTTTTGGGGGTATTCAACTCATTTTGTAACTTTTTTGCCATTTTTTGGTCATTTTTTTAAACATTTTTTTGGCCATTTTTTGTCACATTTCCATCATTGCTTTCGTCTTAGTTCTGTCGCTATTTTCACACCTTTTTTCCAGAAGCTTTTGGACTGGGGTAAAGCCAAACTGGAGAAAATGTGCTCAGTTCAGGTGGGAGTTAAGGGGTTAAATCTTTCAAACAGCAATTTGGTCATTTGAATATGATCTTGTAGAGGATATATTTCCCACCTCCATAATAATAATTGTAATGTATGGAAATTTTCATTGCATTTTTGCCATATTTTTGTCACTTTTCTGTCACGTGTTGGCCATGTTTTCACCGCATTTTTGTTGCATTTTGGTCGAATTTAGTTTTTTTTTTGAGTGTGTAATATAACCGTGATCAAGCTACAGAAACGTGACCAAAAGAAAAGCAACGAAAACGTGATGAAAACACAAACAAATGTCTCCAAAGTCTGCGACATATTTCGGCCCATTAACCTCTTAACTCCCGCCTGAACCGAGAGATCTTTTTCCTCACTCCTCACGTCATCAGATTTTTTTTCCATCATTTTTTTGTTGGGCATTCAACTCATTTTTGTAACTTTTTGGTCCTTTTCTTTGTCATTTTTTGGTCAATTTTTTGTCAATTTTTATCACATTTTTGTATTTTTTTTGTAATTTTTTTGTAATTTTTTTTGTAATTTTTTTCGTCAAATTTTTGTAATTTTCTTGTCAAATTTTTATCACATTTTTGTCACATTTTTGTCATTTTTTGTCATTTTTTTGTCAAATTTTTGTAATTTTTTTCATCACATTTTTGTCAATTTCTTGTGACATTTTTGTGACATTTCCATCATTGCTTTTGTCTCAGTTCTGTCGCATTTTCACACCTTTTGTCCAGAAGCTTTTGGATTGGGGTAAAGCCAAACTGGAGAAAATGTGCTCGGTTTAGGTGGGAGTTAAGGGGTTAAACCTTGTGATGCACAGATCAGAACAGTAGGGGGCGCTGTCCAGTTGTACTGCCAATGCCAATGACTCACAACAAGTAAGAAGCTTTGTCCCTCCCTTGTTGCCGTACAGATGATTATTTGTTACTTGTTTTGCTTGTTTCTAGAGCTGCAAATTCACAACACTTCTTTATTTTATTTTGAATGAAAAGACAGCAGCTCCCTCTGTCAAAGGCCATTATTGGGGGAACAGCTCCCCCTGTTGGCCAACTGGTAAACATTCTAGTTTATTAAAGGTGCCCCAGCATTTGGCCTGATTTATGACGGAGTTTTAAAACCCACATTAACGCCAACATTAGAAACTGAAAAACTATATTGTACAATTTATAAGGGACAGAATATAAACTGTAGCTAAAATTATATTATAAACCAACAAGCGATAAAGCAAGAAAATGTAACGGAATGACTCAATGAATGATTGGGAAAAGATAGGGGGAAAGAAAAAAAAAAAAGGAAAATGTGGGGAGGAAAAGTGTACAAAAAGGTTTGGAAATAGGGGGAAAAATTGGGGGGGGGGGGAATGAAAAGTTTTATGAAAAAAAAAATGGGGGAAAAGTGAAGAATTGTTTCTTCATTAAAAAAAAATGGGAAAAAGATGGGGGAAATTGGGAAAATATTCAGGAAAAAAGGAGAAATATAGTATAATGTGGAAAAAAGAGGGGAAAAAAGTTGTATAAAAAGGGTGGAAATGGGGGAAAAAATTTGTAAAAATAAAAAAAAATTGAAGTTTTATGAAAAAAAAAATGGAAAATGGGAAAAAGTGAAGAATTGTTTCTTCGTAAAAAAAAAAAAAGGAAAGAATTCAAGAAAAAAAGGGGGGGAAAAGGAGAAAAATAGTAAAATGTGGAAAAAAGAGGGGGAAAAAGTTGTATAAAAAGGGTGGAAATGGGAAAAAAAAGACATTTGTAAAAAAAAAAAAAAGGAAAAGTTTTAAGAAAAAAAAGGGGAAAATGGTGGAGAAAAAAAACATTAAAAAATTGGGAAATAATTGGGTAAAAGTTGTGGAAAGTGAGCGACATTTCTCAGGCGATCTCTGCCCATTCATTTCAATGGACAAAGGCTTCTGTTTCACACAAAGGTGGCGCTAAACCTCACCTTACCTACAGACCCCAGCTCCTCCGCTCCTCCCCTCTGACCCACATCTGTATCCCCCCCACCCCCCCCCCCCCTGTCACTGACCGGTCGTAGCTGCCGAACACCACGCTCTGCCCGCTGGGGCTGGACACGGCCGCCATGAACTCCCTCTCGCTGGGCTCGCGGCTGTAGTCGAACGTCTGCAGCACGTGGCCCTCCCGGGTGTAGGCCACGATTCTCCGGTCGCAGCCGCCGATCAGCACGCTGTTGGCCCCCCAGGCCAGAGCGTAGGGGGGGCAGGGGTGGACCAGCAGCCGGCCCTGAGGAGACACAGACAATTATTATGAACATAAATAAATAAATAATTTTCTATGCCCAACATCCACTCCGACTTTGAAGTAAACAGGTGACGTGTTTTTACCTGAGAGTCTCCCGATCCCTCGTCGTCGAAGAAGTATCTCACCACGGTCCCATCGGCGTGTCCCGAGAGGACGCCTTTACCAGAGACACTATGGTAAAAACAACATGAGCCTTTACCAGAGACACTACAGTAAAAACAACATGAGCCTTTACCAGAGACGCTACAGTAAAAACAACATGAGCCTTTACCAGAGACGCTACAGTAAAAACAACATGAGCCTTTACCAGAGACACTACAGTAAAAACAACATGAGCCTTTACCAGAGACACTACAGTAAAAACAACATGAGCCTTTACCAGAGACACTACGGTAAAAACAATATGAGCCTTTACCAGAGACACTATGGTAAAAACATAGTGAGCCAACATGAGCCTTTATCAGCGACACTACGGTAAAAACAACATGAGCCTTTACCAGAGACACTACAGTAAAAAAATCATTGTTTTCTTGGGAACTTAAAAAAGTCAATTTTAGTCATGATTTTAGTAAGGATTAAACAACTCGGAGTCGACGTGGAGCGGAGTTCCTCCTGCATTATAACGTCTAATGCGGCTCCTCGTTGTTTAATCCGCTTATACCAGGGTCCCACAAACGTAACATTTATAATAAATGTTTGTTTCATTTACTAAACTCACTAAATCTGCCAGACTACGGGACTATTTTGTGTGGGTTATTAGCCGGTCACTGAAGGCTGGTCTCAGAGCGAGTCATTCTCCGCAGCTATTACGAGGATCTCAGTCAGGCTCAACGACACAACATCAGCACAGAATCACAACACAACAGGACTAACCCGGAAACACTTTTCCCTGGAAGTAAACACCGATATGCGGCACTCGTGGGCAGGAGTTATTTACCTTTTACGCTGTTTAACCTGAAGCTAAAGCTAGCTAGCTCAACCAGCTCAACTGTTTATGGAAACAGCTGCGGTGGAGTCGCTCACACCTGGGCCCCCCCAACTGAAACTAACATGTTTGACTTTACTAATCCAGACAAATATGTTTAAATGCAGGATCATTTTATGTACGCCTGAAAATGATGAATAGCCTTAACCGTTTTCAATAGAAATGTAAAGCTCATATGTTATTAACAGTAGCTAACCTAGCTGCTCACTCTCCTCTACAAACATTTAGCAAACGTTTTGTTTTGGCCAAAAACGTTGAAATTAACACAAAATCCATCTCATACGTTCCTGTCAGTCACTAATTACGCCTTTATCTGATTCAGCTGTGTCATGCGTTGCTATGGCGACAGCGGAGTGATATCCCAGTGATTTAACTACTACGTGTGCGGTTATACCAGAATAACGCACCAGCCAATCAGAATCCAGTATTCACCCAGACCATGGTATAATCGATATTAAGCTTCATTTTAGCCTCGATTTGGTCCTGATTTTGTTTCATTTTCACACACTTTGAATGAAAAAATATCACGGTTTCAGACAGTCATCGAATATTGTTATTTTTATTTACTTGGAAGCCAGAGAGACGACGGTGGACGAGACCGAGCTGTAGAGGGCAGAGGACTTGTGGGTCGAGGGGTTCGCCAAACGGACCTGGAAGACGACAGAAGGTGTCACACACAACACACAAACAACACACACACACAAACAACACACACACACACACTTTACCTTTCCATCGACTAAACCGAACACGATGGTGAGCTCCGCGGGCCAGAGCACTCGGGTCACCGCGCTCTGAGGAAGGAACATATGGTTTCATTAGTACTAATGCAGGTAAACAAACGACTGTAGATCCGGTAACCTGACAGATCACTCCGCCGCTGCGTAGCCAGTGTTGGGAAAGTTCATTTTCTACATGAACTAGTTCAAAGTTCAGTTCACAAATTTCAAAATGAACTAGTTCGTTCATAGTTCATAATTGTTTAGAGTAAATAGTTTGTTCATAGTTCCAAAAATAAACTAGTTCATAGTTCTTTTTTTTTGTTTTTTGCTGCGAGCTGTTATTCAGGTATGAAAATGGGTCAGGGGTGAAATAGGTCAGAAGTATATTTCCCCTCTCAGGGAAATATTTTTATATTCCACATCTTAAAGCAACAAACTGAAGTATTTTGAGATGCATTTTTGCCACCCTTGGGAGAACTGGAGAAACTTCAGCCATGAGTCAAAAATATTATGGCCTCCTTACTTAGTGTTAAAGCTCTTTCATGTCAGCCTTTCAGAGTGGATTTTGGATATCTTTGCTAATCATATTTTATTTTATTATCATTTTTTTAAGTTTAGTTAGTGGAAAATGAAGCTACAAATATTCAATTGCATTTCTGTTAATTTGTTAAATTAATCATGTGAATAAGATTGTTTTAGGAGCCAATTTGTAGTTAAAAAACTCCACATTGTGTCTTTATGTAAATGAGTGGCACCGCGGAGCAGAGGCGTTTGGAGCGACAGACGTTACACAAGGGAAACTCGCTTCATAACCTCACTCTGTGGCTGCTGAGGCACCGTGCGGACCCGCTGGTTACCCGTGTGCCAGGGCCATAAACAGCAGAGTTCACCGCCACAGAACTGGACACAGTCGGGCTGTGGGCGCGGGGGCTGAGCGGGGCGAGCACGAGCTACACCGTGGACCCGCCAGAGTTTAGACCCGCTGGTAAACTCTGACGGCGCGGCGGGGTTTTATATTCACTGATATAAGAAATCTGGCTCCATAATGAACGAACGTAAATAGAACGGGAATGCCGTTCACAGACACCAGAATGAACGCACTCATGGTTTCGTTCATCAGGCAGTAACACTGTGCGTTCAGTTCACGTTCGCCCAAAATATGAACGTTCAGGTACATGACTGTGCGTAGCTTATACAACCAGGAAGCTGATGCTGCTCAAATATAAGTTCTTTTAAATGCAAAATGGTTCAAATGATTCTATAATTCAATAATAAGAATAAATCAAACCAAATAAATCAAATCAGTATCTTAGCTTAGCGATAGCATGAAGGCCGTGAATCTGTGCTGTGATAAACCCTGAAGCGCTGCGGTGCGGTGAACCTGCAGACTGGAGCCGCTGCAGATTCATGACCGCAGATTCACGGCCGTCTTGTATCGCAGTGGTTCCCAACCTTTATTGTCTCGTGTACCCCTTGGGCTTTTCAGTGGTCGTCCGTGTACCCCCTACCTCAAGGGTGTTGCAGTTTATTTAGAGAGTAATTACTTAAAAGTGATATTTGTAAGAAAAAGGACAATGCTGTGGTAAAAATAAACCTAAAATTCTACCAAAGCAGCACATTTTACTGCAAAATATAGCTTTTCCTATGCAAATTATGTTCAATTTCCCACTTATTGAAATTTGAAATAGTTCCAAGTACCCCCTGCTAGGTCCTGGAGTACCCCCAGGGGTCCCCGTACCCCTGGTTGGGAAACACTGTTGTATCGGACCCGTCCAGTCCTCAAATCCGATCCAATCTGGCGTCTTACATAAAAGGAAATGCCCATATTTGCGATAGAAAGTGTTGTCGGGGGATTCCATGTGTCACGTCGATGCCAAACAGTATTTGTGAATCGATATGTGTGGGAAACGCGGCCATGATGGACAAACGTCATACGAATAAACGTCACAAAGGGAGAGTGTGTGTGTGTGTGACTCACAGTCTGCACAAACTTGCTGCAGATGGATTTCTTTTCGCCCCTGAGGAGAAAAGAGACGCATTGTTTTGACAAATGAACAGGTACGTGTGAAACGATGTGGAAAACGGCTCAAACTCTTCGCCCGCACCAGTCCTTTCCGATCCGGTAAACGTAGAGGATGTTGTCCGACTGCGCCACCACGATCTTGGTGGAGTCTGGAGAGAAGGCCATGTCCGTGACCATGTAGCTCTGTTTCCCGAACTGAGGAGGAGATTTAACAACAATAATCAACTATTTATACACAAACTACACAACATGACGATAATACAGGTGATTCTTTAGACCCGTGTTCATTTTATCTCGTTTCTTCCAGGTTCCGAATTAACAAGGTCCTGGTTTAGTCTGGCAGTAGATCAGGGAGGGGCAGAGGTGGTCATTAAAATAGTAATTTACTTCAAAGTGCTTTATATCAGTGCATATTTGAGCTTTGAGCAGCTGCATGAGTGGTCTGCATGGCGCCTTTAACCTACAAAACAACTGATCCTGGAGCGTCAAGGCCACTGTGTTTGAAAGTAAAGGCACCATGATAACCACCGACAGCCATTGGGTCACAAATTATTTAATCACGCAAAAATATTTTTTTTTTTACATAAAAAGTTGCATAATGCCCTTTTAAAGAGACTAGTGCAAGTTGGTCATTTCATGCTCACTACTGCCACCTCAGGTCTTACGTGTAACTGCAGCTATATTAAGCTCGTGCATGACGGCACTTCGGACCCGAATTAACAACTTTTTGAGTGACTGGAACATGTAGGGGAGGAAAATACTTTTAGCATTTTTAAACTCCGTATAGTCCCTTTAAACCAGGGGTCGGCAAGTTCTCTCGGTGGAGCCGGTTTTCTTCATCGTTAAAAGACCAAGGGCCGAACCCTCCAATTGAAGCCATTGGCGTAAAGCAGCACTTTCTGCATATGCCAGTGTTGTACATCATGCACACTGGGGAAATGTCCATCTTAAATTAGATAAATGACTTAAAATCGCTTGAATAAAGTTTTTTTTTTATGTTAAATTTGAGTAAATTTAAGATCAGATAAAAAACGCTAATGACAATCGAACAAATAGAAATCCCACTGGAAATCAGACAAATTAACTTTTACTGTAAAAAAACATTTCTTTTTCACTTGAAATGATACAAAATAATCTGAATTAAGAAAAAACTTCGTTTTATCTGCTCTAAGGCCAGACCAAATCTACTCAAACTTTAGATTTAATCTCTTAATTCAAGTAGATTTGAGTCATTTCTTCCTTTAGATGATTATTCTTACAGGATTATGGCCTTAAATGGTGCTCTGCTATGACATTTAATGGAATTGACAGTATTTTTCTCATTTCTAGAGTACTTTAACAGGCATTCCATCTCTGATTTGGGTCATAATATTTCTCAAAATCATCTCGAGGGCCAGAGTTTGATGATGGAGGGCCGGTTTTAGCCCCCGGGCCTGACGTTGCCTAACCCTGCTTTAAAGGGACACCGCGTAACATTTTGGACTATACTGTTGCCATCAGTTCCACCAGCTCGGGACATTACTGCAGTGGGTAATCAAAGAATGGATTTGGAGGAGAACTTGACCTGTTGGAATCTCAAACGCTGCTGACTTTAGTCACATCTCCATAGAGACGTATCCTCTCCCGGTAAAGTTACAATCATGTCGTAGGAGAGCTGAGCTCCTCACAGCATAAACACATGCTTGTTTCTGCATTTATGAGGTATTTTTCAATGATGAAAATATCTGTCATAAAATAAATGCCAGTATTTCAATTTTATTTATTGGATAAAATTCTAGGAAGTGTGGCTTTAAGTACAGGATTTACTCACAATATCTACATTGTTCTAGTGACGTCTTTGTAATAAAACATGTCTGGGTATAGTCCAGAAAGCAATTAGTGAATATTTTAATAGTTGATTAGGCACAATTACACAAGCTTTTTTAATTTACTCTTCTCGATTGGGGTTTACAGCCTATAGGCCAGTGTAATGCCTCATTTGAAAGCTAAGACCTACTACATAACTCATCTAAACTGAGCTTTGTCCTTGTTTTCCTTGTCACTTTTTCATGACATTTTTGTTCAGGTCGAGGTTAAGAGGTTAAGGTTTTTTTTATTTATTTCTTTGCACTAAAGAATTACTTCCAACTCCTCCGTGCTTTACCTTGGAATCGATGGGTTTGGTGGCGAACTTGTCCCTCCACTCGCCCTGCTCGTCGTACAGCAGCACCACCCGGTCCACGGTGCACACGGCGAACCTGCTGTTGTTGGGGGCCCAGGCCATGCAGGTCACTTTGGCCGAGCCCTCCTGGAAACAAACCTCAGGTTACAGCCGGGACAGAGGAAGTCTGAGTGTCTCTGTGCTCGGATACTGGACGATACTTCTGCACTTCTACTGCTAAGACCATCGTAAAACCCATTGTGTCCCCTTTATTTGTAACATTTGTAAAAAAGAAACTGCTGCTGTTGAAGTGTCCCCCCCTTTGAAACATTATGGATCTGTCACTTTCTATTCTGACGTTATTCATCCTAAGCTTATACATTCTTGAATTTTAGTAGAATTATGCAACTTATTGAAGCTGTTTCGAACTGTTTTGACTGATCTTCGTTCCACAGATTAACACCTCGTGCAGAAATACATAGACTTTATTAACTCTTTCTGCTCTTTTGCTTTCTTGAAAATGCCAGTTCCTCTGAGGTTATACGGACTGTTTCTGGATGGGAGGAGGGAGAGGATTATTATGCTTTGTACACTATTACAAATGTATTTAGATCATGGATTTTCAATAGGTTTCGCTCTACAAAAATAGGGTTTGTTGGTGCATAGAAATCTGCTTTAGTGATCATTCTTATTGCCTTTTTTTTTTGGAGTAGGAAAATAGGATGAGTATTGGATTTGTAATTGTTCCCCATATTTCCAGGCCATAATTTAGGTTTAGTTTATTTGTTTATTTGAGCAGTAAACATTCTGCTCTAAAGGAGTGCGCTGAAGCAAGAAACTTTTATACTATAAACGTACATTAATACATATTAATGTAATAATATGTATTATACTCCGAGGTCTTGCTGCTTCCCAGTTGTCATTACCATCCTCAACATATTTCTATTATTTTATTATTATTATATTAATTATTATCAATTATTTATTTAACCTCTTAACTCTCGCCTGAACCGAGAGGATCTTTTTCCTCACGTCATCAGATTTTGTTTTCCATTATTTTTTTGTTGGGTATTCAACTCATTTTTGTAACATTTTTGTCCTTTTTTTTGTCACATTTTTGTCCTTTTTTTCATCATTTTTTTTAAATCAAATTTTTGTCTTTTTTTTCTTAATTTTTTGTCACAATTTTGTAATTTTTTTGTCCAATTTTATCACATTTTTGTCATTTTTTTGGTCTTTTTTTGTCACATTTGTATCATTTGTTTGTCATTTTTTTGTCAATTTCTTGTGACATTTTTGCCACTTTTTCATCCATTTTTCGTCAATTTTTTTTCACTTTTTTGTCACATTTCCATCATTGTTTTCGTCTCAGTTTTGTTGCTATTTTCACAGCTTTTTTCCAGAAGCTTTTGGATTGGGGTAAAGCCAGTGCTTAATTTGATCCCCCGTTTGGGGGAGCGCATTCCCCCAATTCAATTTTTTTCAGGGTAAAGGATCCGGGAAATATTTTGGGGGATCCAGCAAAAATTGTATCTGATATAATGGTGTCTAACGAGAGTGTTCCGGCAAATGTTTTGGCCTGTTCCCCCAATCCATCACAGCAGACCAAAAGTGTTCCTGAAAATACTAATTTACAAATTAAGCACTGGGTAAAGCCAAACTGGAGAAAATGTGCTCGGTTCAGGTGGGAGTTAAGGGGTTAAGCTGACAGTGATTCACGGACACCTTGAGGCTTCTGTGTTAAATGAGACGCTAATTGCCTCTCTTTAAGGTGAAACATTATCCAGGTATCAGATTCATTTACGGCAAAAAACTAACCTACGCCAAACCTAAAGCCAGCAGAATAATTACGAAAAAACAGCTTATATTTGCCACGTTTGATTCCACGTAATGAAGACTTATGTCAGGGACGTTATTTGCAGTTATCAGCCGTTATAGTCCGTGGCCATGTTCCCACTTTGCCAGATTTGTATCGTTAGCGGCTAACAGCGGCTAGCACGTCAGAGCACTCACCTGCGGCGGTAGAAGAGTTTTAAGGTGCTTCAGCTGCATTTTTGGAAGATTTTTGTGATGCTCCGAAATGGAAAAAACGACGCCGAGGGAAAACGAGGGGAGCCGGGGTTAAAATTGGACGCTCGTGGCTAATTTTAGGTCATTTTCTCGAGGCATTGCGAGCTAGCTAGCTGGCTGCGCCGAGGAGGACATCTTTGTAGTAAACATAACCGACGTCTCCTTAGTTACCGGCGGGCAGGGCCACGAGGGCTCAACGGTCCCGCCCCCCTCCTGGCTCCTCCCAGTGCCGGAAATAAAAATATGTTTTGAAAATCTCTATAAACTTATCGGAAAATTAAAATATTATTAATGCACGATGAAGGCTAATCATATTTGAGGGTTTTTTATTGTGATATTATGATATTGTTATTATTTTTATTTCATTTCATTTCATTTCATTATTATATTATATTATGCTATATTATATTATAATATTTTTACTCCTTTTTTTAATTTAAATTAATTTTATTATTATATTATATTATACTATATTATATTTTGCTATATTATATTATATTATCTATATTATTATATTTTTACTCCTTTTTTAATGTTATTTAATAAAAATAAAAATAAACATATTATGCTATATTATTATTTAATATAATATAATATAATATAATATAATATAATATAATATAATATAATATAATATTATATAATATTATATAATAATATATAATATATATTATATAATATTATATTAGGATCCGAGGAGCTATGTTGTCCGGGGCTTTATGCCCCTGGTAGGGTCTCCCATGGCAAACAGGTCCGAGGTGACGGGTCAGACGAAGAGCAGCTCACAAGACTTCTATGGACGTACACCAATCAAGGACCGAGACGTCGCCCGGCATGGCGCAGCCGGGGCCCCACCCTGGAGCCAGACCTGGGGTTGGGGCCCGAACGCGAGCGTCTGGTGGCCGGGCCTCTGCCCACGGGGCCCGGCCGGGCACAGCCCGAAGGGATGATGTGGGCCCGCCCTCCTGTGGACTCACCACCCGCAGAGGGATCCATAGGGGTCGGGTGCTAAGAGGACTGGGTGGCAGTCGAGGCCGGGTGCCTCGACGACCTGGTCCGCATGCACAGCTTCTGGCGTTCGGGACATGGAACGTCACCTCGCTGGGGGGGAAGGAGCCTGAGCTTGTGCGGGAGGTTGAGAGATACCGACTAGATATAGTCGGGCTCACCTCCACGCACAGCTTGGGTTCCGGATCCCAACTCCTGGAGAGAGGCTGGACTCTCCATTTTTCTGGAGTTGCCCACGGGGAGAGGCGGCGGGCTGGGGTGGGTTTGCTCATATCCCCCCAGCTCAGCCGTCACGTGTTGGAGTCCACCCCGGTGGACGAGAGGGTCGCGTCCCTACGCCTTCGGGTCGGGGACAGGTCTCTCACCGTTGTCTCGGCCTACGGGCCCAACATCGGTGCAGAGTACCCGGCCTTCTTGGAGTCCCTGGGAGGGGTACTAGATAGTGCTCCGACTGGGGACTCCATTGTTCTACTGGGGGACTTCAACGCCCACGTGGGTAACGACAGTGAGACCTGGGAGGGAGTGATTGGGAGGAACGGCCTCCCCGATCTGAACCCGAGTGGTGTTCTGTTATTGGACTTCTGTGCTAGTCGCAGTTTGTCCATAACGAACACCATGTTCGAGCACAAGGGTGTCCATAAGTGCACATGGCACCAGGACACCCTAGGCAGGAGGTCGATGATCGACTTTGTAGTTGTGTCGTCTGACCTCCGGCCGCGTGTCTCGGACACTCGGGTAAGGAGAGGGGCTGAGCTGTCACCTGATCACCACCTGGTGGTGAGCTGGATCCGCTGGCAGGGGAGGAAGCCGGTCAGACCTGGTAGGCCCAAGCGCGTTGTGAGGGTCTGCTGGGAACGACTGGCGGATCCCTCTGTCAGTGGGGTCTTCAACTCCCACCTCCGGAAGAGCTTCACCCAGATTCCAAGGGAGGTTGGAGACATGGAGTCCGAGTGGACCATGTTCTCCTCCTCCATTGTTGATGCGGCTGCTCGTAGTTGTGGCCGCAAGGTCTCTGGTGCCTGTCGCGGCGGCAATCCCCGAACCCGGTGGTGGCGCCTGGAAGTAAGGGATGCCGTCAAGCTGAAGAAGGAGTCCTACCTGGCCTTGTTGGCTTGTGGGACTCCGGAGGCAGCTGAGAGGTACCGGCAGGCCAAGCGTGCTGCAGCTCGTGCGGTCGCAGAGGCAAAAACTCGGGTCTGGGAGGAGTTCGGGGAGGCCATGGAGGAAGACTATCGGTCGGCCTCGAGGAAATTCTGGCAAACCATCCGGCGCCTCAGGAGGGGGAAGCAGTGCTTCACCAACACTGTTTACAGTGCGGGTGGGGGGCTGCTGACCTGAACTGGGGATGTCGTCGGACGGTGGAAGGAGTACTTCGAGGACCTCCTCAATCCCGCCGTCACGTCTTCCGATGAGGAAGCAGAGGCTGGGGACTTGGAGGTGGGCTCGCCCATCACCGGGGCTGAAGTCACCGAGGTGGTGAGAAAGCTCCTCGGTGGCAAGGCTCCGGGGGTGGATGAGATTCGCCCTGAGTACCTTAAGTCTCTGGATGTTGTAGGACTGTCTTGGCTGACACGTCTCTGCAACATCGCGTGGCGGTCGGGGACAGTGCCCCTGGATTGGCAGACCGGGGTGGTGGTCCCTCTCTTTAAGAAGGGGGATCGGAGGGTGTGTTCCAATTACAGAGGAATCACCCTCCTTAGCCTCCCCGGTAAGGTCTACTCCGGGGTGCTGGAGAGGAGGATCCGGCCGATAGTTGAACCTCGGATTCAGGAGGAACAATGCGGTTTTCATCCTGGTCGTGGCACACTGGACCAACTCTATACCCTTCATCGGGTGCTCGAGGGTTCGTGGGAGTTCGCCCAACCAGTCCACATGTGTTTTGTGGATCTGGAGAAGGCGTTCGACCGCGTCCCTCGTGGTGCCCTGTGGGGGGTGCTCCGGGAGTATGGGGTCCGGGGCCCTCTGCTAATGGCTGTCCGTTCCCTGTATAAGCAGCAGGAGCTTGGTTCGCATTGGCGGCAGTAAGTCAGACCTGTTCCCGGTGCGTGTTGGTCTCCGCCAGGGCTGCCCTTTGTCACCGGTTCTGTTCATTACTTTTATGGACAGAATTTCTCGGCGCAGCCAGGGGCCGGAGGGCGTCCGGTTTGGGAGCCTCAGAGTCTCATCTCTGCTGTTTGCAGATGATGTTGTTCTGTTGGCTTCAACAAACCAGGACCTTCAGCTGCACTGGGGCGGTTTGCAGCCGAGTGTGTAGCGGCCGGGATGAGGATCAGCACCTCCAAATCCGAGGCCATGGTTCTCCACCGGAAAAAGGTGGTTTCCCCTCTTCAGGTCGGTGGGGAGTCCTTACCTCAAGTGGAGGAGTTCAAGTATCTCGGGGTCTTGTTCACGAGTGAGGGACTGATGGAGCGTGAGATCGACAGACGGATCGGTGCGGCGTCAGCAGTGATGCGGTCGCTGTATCGGTCTGTCGTGGTGAAGACGGAGCTGAGTCGGGGCAAAGCTCTCGATTTACCGATCGATCTACGTTCCCGCCCTCACCTATGGTCATGAGATTTGGGTCATGACCGAAAGGACAAGATCGCGAATACAAGCGGCCGAAATTAGTTTCCTTCGCAGGGTGGCTGAGCGCACCCTCCGAGATCGGGTGAGGAGCTCAGTTACCCGGGAGGAGCTCGGAGTAGAGTCGCTGCTCCTTCACGTCGAAAGGAGCAGCTGAGGTGGCTCGGGCATCTGTTCCGGATGCCTCCTGGTCGCCTCCC